>NW_009701971.1:0-17007 GCF_000703405.1 Apaloderma vittatum
TATTATAATGCATCACCAGAATATGCAAAAAAATTCACAAAAAACTCATGTCATCTTCTCCTCCCTTTATCTTATTTTTTTCTCCCACAGCTACAACTATACATGCAGAATGAGTGTAACCACAATAACAGTATATAAACCCATGCCATTGCACTGTATAATCTTTTAAAAAACATTTTTCCCATAAACAGATTATAAGATAAATTTAATACATCATTTTCTTAAACTGAGTGATGTCTTGGTCTGCAAAGAAATCAGTTAAGTAGAACAAAAGAGATTTATATTCTTCAGCAGTTAATTTTCCTTATCATAAGGAAAATACTTATATTATGCACAGAGGAGTATAACTTACACCTAAACATGGCAAACTTTCATATTCTGCTGTATATATCTCAAGATATCTAGAATCATAGAATGGCCTAGGTTGGAAGGGACCTAAGAGATCATTTAATCCAACCTCCCTGTCATGGGCAGGGACGCCTCTCAATTAGATCACACAACACATGGGGACCAAACGGGGATCAAACCCGTGGCCTTGGTGTTATCAGCACCATGCTCTAACCAACTGAGCTAACTGGCTCTCAAGCTAATACATTTTGTTTTAATTGAAACATGAGAGAGAAAAATAAAAGTTTTAAATTGAAAATCTTTGAAACCCAAAACAGACTGGCATGCAGTCTTTTGAAAGCATTTAAATCATAGAATTGTTAAGTTTGGAAAATACCTCTAAGATCATCAAGTCCAAACAGACGGTACATTCAGCTCAGATTTTCTTTCCTTTTTTTTTTTTTTCTTTATGGGCTTGTCTACCCAAGAAGGGATAATGGGGAGGTATATCATTCACTGTGAGCTGCAGCTCAGTAACTGCTGCATATTTAATGTTAGGCTGCAGCCACAGCCACACAGCCAGCTGGCTCACATCTACAGCACAAATAATCATTTCCATATTTGTGGAGATTTTCTTGATATTAAGCCTTACATGACCATACTCCATGTTCCTTTCCCCTATCAGCTCATCAGCACTGCAGAATCTCACCTGCCGTATACTGCAAACCATGGCAGCAAAAAAAACCCTCACAAAATGCATATTTATCAGTTCCCTTAATTCTTCTCTTGCCATGCCACAGTCTATCTCCTCTTCCTGTACTGGCAGCCCAGCCACTCAAGTGGAACTGGTGTTCTGTGCTGCATTTGTGGTTGCCAACACAAGGGCATCTGCAGGTACATTTGGTACTTTGCCACGGCCCAGGGCAGCTGCAGAATACCAGCCTGCCACAGCCAAGTAAGAGCCTGGTCACAGAGTAGTGACCATCCCATCTGCAGCCACAACAAGGGGCCAAGGCACAAACATGGCTGAAGGAAAGTTCCTTGGGACAATTTCCCTCAAAGCCACTGCTTGACAACACTTGGCAAAACACACTCATCCATCAGCCAGAGCAGAAGTTAGGAAATACCACATGTCAGCGTGGGACATCTGTAATGAGAGCATTGCTATTGTCTGTGGGAGTAGATAGGTAGGAAAATCTGGCCTTTCTTAATTAAACAAAAGAGAGTTGAAGTCATCCTATTAATTTGTGTCTTTCCAGTTGAACCAGTAGGCTAGAAAATATGTGAGCTCAGATGATGGAGGACAACTGTACAAAGAACAGGATTACAGATACCATTAGTTGACTTGGCGTAATTTGAGAATTACTTTTTGTGCAGACTCATCACTAGTCTCCTACAGATCAAAGCACCTTATCACTTACGCTGACAAGACCTTCTTTAATGGAAACACATCTTTCTTATCAATGTATCTTCCCCCATCACATTCATAGGATAATAATTAACAACAACTAGGTTGGCATTTTGGGGTAAAATCAGCCACACGCTTTAGAATAAGCACAGGATCACTTGTGCTCTCATTCTGCTGCTGTTCCTGCAGTTCTGGGAAGAACCTGTCTAAATGTGCAGGATAATCTTTTCCATGAGGTGTATTTTGAGGACATGGCAAAGGTATGTATATCATGCTAATTATTCTGGGGGCACTTACTTATCAGACACTATCCGGACTGTTAATTACTTGTATTGGACAACTGGATATTCAATAGAATGGTTTATCCTTCAGTAAAGCAATTACATTTGGCTGAAGGAAGTGAAGTTGATGCTCTTTCAGAACTAGGTTAGTGCTTGCTAAGCAATGTCTCCACCTGGTATTTTAAGTGCATGTTATATATTATATAATGCCTGTGGAAGCATGAGAAAGCAGCTCTGTGGTGGCTGGAAGGCATGGGTTCAGTGAAGTTTACAAAGAGAAAAACAGACAGCAGTCAGCCTTCTCCAAAATGAGAGTTACCAGGGACACATCTAGCTCCTCCTATATTCTTGTTTTACTTGCTAGATAAAGACTTGTCTCTTGTTTCCAGTAGTATGTATTTTTCCTTGTACCTCATATAATTTTTCATGCATATTTCATGGGAAGTCTATGCAACACGACATGAATATTTCAAAGTCTTTTTTTTCAGAATGTCAAGGAAAGTTCACTCCTACAGTTTTGGCTAAGAATATTTTCTTATTACTCATTTTTTAAAGCTTTGTTCACTGAACAAAAAGAAAAATTAAGTATGAGTTGACATACAGGATTAGCAACTGTGTTGCACAGAAGTCCTACTATGAAAACACTATGATCTAAAAATAAAATGCTGTTTTGTTTTCGCAACAGTGTGAAGTGCCTACCTAATTTTATTACTGAAATGAAAAACATACAAAGTACAGATGCATAACCCAAAACCAAAATAAAAACTGTGAAAGTGCGGTGTGACGGTTTGCTCAGTCAAAAAAAAAAAAGCATAAAATAGACAAGTGTGAAATAGGTAAGACTTAGTCTACAGTCACCCAATGTCAGTATCCTGTACCTGCTCAGCTTGTGGCAAAAAGCACAGCTGAGTTGGAGGACTTAAACAAGATTCTTGGGCTAGTGCTCTTGATGTCTTCACAGTGTCACTAACAGTGGCACAGGGCTATTTGGGCTGTGGAAACAGCAGCCTCCCTGAGAATAGCTCCTTAGGCTGATCAGGGCCAGAAAAATAATTATCTACAGCTCTTATCCCATGCCAAAGAGGTGTGAGGAAGAGTAGGAAAAGATGTAACAGAGTACTTCTTTCTGTAAAGCTGTCTGCCCACTCTAACCATCAGCTTTCATGGCATGTCCCAGGTTCAAGCAGGCAGCCACGTACACTCTAGCTCTATAGCAAGTGAAACTCTCATATGCACACACAGTCCTATCCCATCTCTGCATAAGGGACACGGTCTCACATTCCTACAGCTTTCTCTCCTTCCCATGGAGATGGTGGACAGAAATTTTGGTGCTGGCTTCTCAGCTCTTTAATTTATCAACTTGAAATCCCATTAACTCCTGGCCTTCTCTCCGATTCCTGCGAACTGGTCGAATATTCCTTACTTCTCCTCCCTAAAAACTGTCCCCTTAGATACAGATCTCATGGAAGATAGCTCTGTAATAAGCAGCAGTGTTCCACTGTTTCATTTTCAGAGAGGTAAAGCCATCACCTTGTCACTTGTTGGGAGATTATGGAGGTGTCTTTAGCTCAGGTATTTAAACTCAAGCTAGCCTGCTGTTCTTGTCCTGTGCCCTCACACTGCACAATGTAAATTCTTGGAGGTAGGTAAGATGGATCCCACCTGCTCTCTTTTCCAGCATGCCTGAGGATCCACTGCCCAGGGCTCTCTCTATGTACCCAGCAAGCCCGAGAAGAGAGTGACTGGTTCTTACAGGTAACAGGTGTGGCGATACACGGCTGTTCAGCATTGGGTTGTGGCAGAAACAGAACCAATTATCAGGCCAACTGGCAGTTATATCTGCCTTTTTGCAAGCATTTTGTTTAACAGAAGAAATAAGATCAGGAGCAGAGAACATTTCCTTCATCAGGCTAGAGTGAACTCAGCACCATGTATACTATGCCATTCACCAGAAGAGTGACATTTGGCATAAGAGGAAGGGCAAAATACCCCATTGTGGGATGGATCATGAGCTACCTATACTTGGCATAATTTGGCTTTAATAAACTGCTTTTCCTATCTTTCCATTGTATAGCCCCTGCAGACATGCACAAAGTTCACTGTGGAGTTTTGAAAAGATTGTTGAGAATGTCTTCATACTGATAACGTATTTTCATGGAATTACTCCACAAAATATTTTCTTCTTCCTTAGAGTTCATTGCCTAAGAGCAATACTAAGCTTTGTTTAAGGGCAAAAACTAAATACCTTTGTACAGCTGTAATGATCTAATCTACATGTGATTAAATGCTCCAGGAAATACCTTGCCCTTGTGAGACCACACCTGGAATGCTGTATCTAGTTTTGTGTTCCCAATTCAAGAGAGACAGTGACCTACTGGAGAGAGTCCAATGGAGAGCTATGAGTATGATTAAGGGACTTGAACATCTCTCCTATGAAGAGAAACTGAGAGAACTGGGGCTGTTTAGCCTTGAAAGGAGACAGCTGAGAGGGAATCTTATTAATGTGTATAAATATCTGAGGGGTAGGTGTCAAGAGGAAGGTACCAGTCTCTTTTCAGTGATGCCCAGTAATAGGACAAGAAATAATGAGTACAAACTAGAACACAGGAATATTGAACTCAACGTGAGAAGAAACTTCTTTACTGTGAGGGTGACAAAGCATTGGCACAGGCTGCCCTGAGAGGCTGTGGATTCTCCTTCTCCGGAGACTTTCAAAACCCACTGGGAGGCCTTCCTGTGTGACCCACTCTAGGTGATCCTACTGTGGCAGGGCAGTTGGACTAGATGGTCTCTAGAGATCCCTTCCAACCCCTAACGTTCGATGATCCTGATTCTGTGTTGCCTCACTCATACTTTGAAATGCACTTCGTAACATGTTATAATATCTGTAGTCCCAAAAATGGGTTTTTAGAAACCTGTTTCTTTTTTCAGTCCTCTCAAGCTCCTATTGTCTCAGCTCAGATTTTTGCTGCATGAAGCCCTCCTCCTTTGTTCCTCCCTCTCAGACCTGTCACATAGGCCATCTAGGCCAGCTTGCTGCCCTTCTATGAACCATAGCCCAGCACTGGTGTCAAAGGACGAAACACTACCTAGATCTTCTTACCATTGGAAACAAACACAGATCATACTAGAGACACAAGGGAGGGCTGCTTCTTTTTGTCCTTGCAAGCTGAGTTCTCAGACTCCTGCTTTTCATCCAACACTAATGGACAACCAGAGTGAGGTGGCTGGCGTAGGGGCCACACACACATAGAGGTTTCTGTTCACACACACACATGCACAACTATTTCTACTGTAGAGTTTTCCAAGCCCCCATCTCACAAGAAATAGGATAGCCTAAGGGAATTCAAGGCTCCCAACAAGCTGTTTTAACTGTCCCTGCATCTGAGTCTAGCTGAAAATAGACTGACCCCAGTTCAGCCTAGAGAGCAGAAGAGTAAGGAGGAGGAAACTGACTGTCCTAGTTGGAGGTGCCAAAATACTAAATATAATAGACCAACTCTGTTCATTATTAACTTTATGCTAACTAATTTATTACACTATGAAGCAGAAGTATGGAACAAACAGTATCTTGACAGATGTACTACATATTGCATCTTGGCAATGCAGCTCACCTCACTATGTTTATTTGAGAAATTTTACTCAAAATCAGCTCCCTTTCCCTGCTCTTTTAGACAGTCTCTCTGTGTTTTGCTAAATAAATGAAAGCATATCAGCAAATCTATGAAAGGAAGAAAGTCCTGACATTGCCCTTTTAACTTTACAGAAACAGACTGGTTATCTGTGACAATGAATAAAATTTTCTAATTTGAATAAAGAACATCCCCACTTATTTGCTCAGTAATAACATATTAAAAATCCTCACAAAAATGTATATGCAAAGTTAATCTACTTTTCAAAAGCATTCTTAGCATGTTCCTCCCCACCTTTTACTGTTTACAATAGCCAGTAGTTCTGACATCTTTACAGAAGCTTTTTACTAAATCCCAGCGTCCTAGCAGAATAAACAAAGACCATGAATTCTTTCTGTGTATTTAAACATTAAAAACAAAGCGTCAGATTTTCAGCTTACATTAGTCAGCCTAATTACACTGACATCCAAAGGAATACCCTAGTGTACTTGCTTCAGTGGGGTATGCCCATGCAGACATGCATCAATACTGAGGCAGTGGAAAAAGATATATTTGCTTCAGTAGGCCTTCCACCAGCAGTGCATTAATTTACCTGTTCTTGATTCCAACTTATACTTGCTAAATTTTAAGTAGGCTAAAGGCATACTGAAGAAATACTGTAACAAAGCTAATTATGAACAGGTGAGAAAGACCCCACTTAACCACTTATGTTATTTGCAAAGGCAAGACCCTAAGCAGGTCTCAGGTAACGCTCCTGTGACTTTTGCTCTAAGTGCCAGCAGATTTCCATACTCAGGATGAAACGCACAGGTCGCACCTCGGCTCTGGTGTTTCAGGCTGTCTGCAAACCCAGCAAAGTATCAATAAAACCAGATGGAATGTTTATGCTTTTTGTTAAGTACATGTCGGATATAAAATGTTTTATGCTTTAATTAGATTATGAAATCTTAAAAACCCAGATCTTATGCTAGGTGGGGGCCTCCAGTATTTGGGCCTTAAAGCCTTTGTGTTCAGAGTTCCTCACGTCAAAAGCATTGGCTAGGGGTAGATTCTCAGGAGTTACCTGGCCCCTTCCTCATCCCTCAGAGAGGGACACGGTAGATGACTAATATGTCCTGAAACACACTCATCAATGAAGTGTCCTTAAGCCAGCTGTTTCAGTACTTAATTTTCCTTTGTGATAGAAAGATTATCTAATATTTAACTTTAAGGTTCCTTACTGAAAATTAAGTCCATTTCTTCTTATCATATCTGTCATGAAGATAGGTAACAGATCATTCTTTTCCTCTGTGCATTAGACATTAACATATATAAAGATTAATCTCATGTTTCTCATCAGAACCCTCTTCTTTAAACTAAATAGTTTTACCCTGCAAACCAAGTTATCCTGACTTCTTAATTTTCCTTTTTCTCTCCCAGAGTCTCTTCAACAGATCTTGAAAGGCAGCGTCCAAAATTGAACACAATAATCCAGTTGTTGTTCTTCCTATTCTGTAAGACACCTGAATCTTATAAATCAAATCTGCTGAGACACCATGGTACACCTTTCCCTGGTTTTCAACAGCATAATATTTATTTCTGCTTTTATCCATAGCGATCTGCAGGAAGCTTTCCATATACAAGTTACTTGGCTGCTCCCCTGCCTGCCTTTGCATGACCAATTATTTCTACCCAACCTTTGCACCTTGCAATTGTCCCTACTGATGTTCACTGTATTATTTTCCCTCAGATAATTTCTGCATTTTATCAAAATAAATTTTACACTTCAAGTCTGTCTTCCACCAGTCCCTCCTTACCTGGTACTGGGTAGACAGCTGCAGAAATCTTGAAACAGCCTTCCATTTTTATAGAGAACCACAAACTATCAGACTATAGCTTCCCAAGTAGTTCATTTTCACCTTTTAACTTTTTCATCTAGGTCCCATTTCCATAATTTGTTGTGAAGATATCACATAAAATGATAAAAAACCAAAACTTTCAAGTCAGGATACATTGCATCTACTCTTACTACTTCTGCTACAGAAAGAAGGCATTTTTCTTCAGAATGAAAAAAAATACTGTTCTTTGTTTTGTTGCTGTCTTCTAGGTGCCCTCAAATATTTAACTTCATTAAGTGTCAGGTAAAATAGGTTTTTACCAATATTTTTGTTGTCTTCGACAGGAATTAAGCTTAGAAAGAGAACTCATCTACTAGTGTGGATACCAAGATGAGACTCAACAGTGCCATCTTCCAAATTTTTCTTTCATTAGTAACATCAATACAAGTTCCTAAAAGTAGCAATGTTTATAGATGTTAAGATCAGCTTTTGTCTCATATGGTTAAATAAGCTGAAACTGTATCAGCTAAGCAGGAGGGAGGTCAGTGAGAGCCAGTCTTAGCCATGTTATGAAAAGGCATCTTGCAGAGAAGAGGTTGCGTAGTACTCATTCCTGCCTTTTAGAACTACAGCACTAAGGGACAAAAAGTATCCTTGGACTCATAGCTGGTTGTCTTCCAATCCTACTTCTGCTTTTCTGTGTGCCTTACAGCAAGTCACTTAAACTCTTTTCTGCTGCAGATCTTCTGTCTGCATGATGGATATAATGATGCTTGCTATCCCTTTTTTCATGTGTTTTATCAGCATCAAAGACAAAAAATGTTTTTTTAAGGTATTATCTATGAATTACTATTTTGCTTAGGCATGGGAAAATGAAGTTTTAGGAAATGTATTGGCTAAAAAACCACAACACAACAGGTAGCATCCTGTGTAATAAAGATGTAACATGCCTTTAATTCCTTTTTCATTTCATCAGCTCCCCCATGCAATCTTTAATTGCTCAGAAGAAATAAGCATATAAGTGTATTATTGTTGAAAAAAACCCCACCACATCTAACCTGTGCCATCAAGTTCTGCTGTACCATACTGCTTTCTTCCACAAGCATTAATTTGAAACCAAGATTTAGGCATTTCAGTGTAGTTTTTCTTCAGATTTTTTGCCATAAATTTGAGTTAAGGACTTGTCTAGACCTTGATGACAGAAGAAAGACTGTCATCTCATGAAATAGGAAGTAATGTGCACAGCCACAGTGATACTGTGGAAAAGAGCAGAAGGGCTTAAGCGAATTTATCCCTTAACAACTAAACTTTTCCCAAGAAATCACATAATTGATTTAAAGAATCCCTACTTAAGTCAGTTACATATGTTTTAGGACTCCTTGTGAAAGAACATACGAAAAGAGAAAAGAGAAGAAACAGTTACTGATTAGCCTTGAACAGATCTGTCTTTTCTTACCCAAAATACCTGATATTTTATTTATATCTGCTGCATCCCCTTGACCTGAACACTATCAGAGCATGCTGTCTCACCACATCCATTCGTATTCTTCAAAAACATGAAGTAGCTGCTGAAACAAGAAAGTAAATCTTGAAATTTGAAGTGAAGGCTTTCTCTAGTGAACTTCAGAAGCACCCAACACATGCTCGAAGGTGCTTGCACATACATCTGCAAATGTGTTTGTGTATCCTCAGCAGTGGCTTAGTATTTATTCTTTCTTATTGTGACTCACACATTTCAGAACTGCTCTGAGCTTTGCCATAATAGTCAGCAAGTGGAAGTGCATTTGTAATGTTTTGTTCTTTCACACTTTACTCTTTTATTATGCTAAACTCTCCATTATTCCCCTCCAATATGACTACCTGATTATATCTGCTTTTAAACATGCTTACTTCTGCTCTCCCTTTCTCTTACTAAGCATACATACTCATTACCAATTATTTTCGTCAGTTTGTCTATGGATTTTGAAGAGAGGCCACAGTGATGGCTGGTTATACCATTCTACGTTTTATATTTGTCTCAAGATTTGTTTTCTGATTTTGGCTTTCGCTGACAATGCAGTACATTGGCAGTAAACTGTGGGTCCGAGTTCACTGCCTTAATATTTCTCACAATTCTGACGTAGTCTGGACAGCATTAGTCAAACTACCTTTTAAATCCATTGTCAGTTGAGTAGGTTCCAGCTGAAATGCTGTTTCTCACCTCAGTGTAGATGCTAAAAGTTTCAAACATGTCTTTCCTGCCTCCCAGCCAATCACAATACTTACTTAGAGAAAAGTCTTCCATTTGAATACAGATAGTCCTCATAATGGTCCATCCTCTTCTGATGGGGCAGTATCCTCAAACACTGATAGTATACAGCACAGCTAACTAATGTCTCATGAATGGGATGCTTTCCCAAATAAGACTGTATACCTCAACATGATCTTGAAGAACATCTTCCATAGAGTTTTAGTTGTGCTTTAATGTGTTTCAGAATCTGGACTACGGGAGTAAGCCTTCACTACACAATCAAACACCTCTATCTGTACATACAGCAATTGCCCAGCAGATCATACGTGTCTCTGGATTACAGCATGATAACCTTGAAAACAAAATGCATCCCCTCATCCAGGCCATGTCAGAGCAGAGCTTTCAGTTACACTTGCAGTAGCAACACTGGGTTTTGGTAGTGAACAATTACTCATAAGTTTGATATATCATCTAGGCTTCACCAGTATCATCCCTCACAACTTTAGATATTTCCATCATGAAAAAATACTGGCAAATATTTGCATGCATATTATGTATCCAGATCTATAGCTGAGCATTTGTTATAATAAGTGTCAAGATAATAAAATAATGTTGCGCAGATTATTTCTGCCAAGCATGATATAAGTGTTTGATGTTTCTCAATGCATAATCTCCACATTTCAGGTTGGTGGGTAGCCTCATGCAGATTTCCACAACAAGGCAAATCATAGCTTAAGAAGTATATATAAATCAACCATACTAACAATCTTCTCACAATCAAGTAATCAAACAACTCAGCTCCTTTACTGTTGTGAAGAAAGATTACAGAGCTAATAAAATCATGTTGCGCAGATTATTTCTGCCAGGCATTTGATATAAGTGTTTGATGTTTCTCAACGCATAATCTCCACATTTCAGATTGGTGGGTAGCCTCATGCAGATTTCCACAACAAGGCAAATCATAGCTTAAGAAGTATATATAAATCAACCATACTAACAATCTTCTCACAATCAAGTAATCAAACAACTCAGCTCCTTTACTGTTGTGAAGAAAGATTACAGAGCTCTTGCAAAAACTCTAAGTATCTTGTTCCAAGACTGATTTCCAGTTCAATACTTTTCACCTCTTCGAGCAAGCTCTTTAGCCAGAATTAAAAACAATAAGCAAAAAAGCTGTCCCAAGTGCAGCCAAGTCTCTCATGGTATTTCCTGCTATAAACAAACTTTTGGAATCACAGATCAAAACTTGATGTTTGAATTGCTCTTTCTCTCCCCAAATTAACATTGTTCTTATCCTTCAAACTCACTCTATACAATTATCTTTGATGGATAAATTGTAGTTTCCATTATATAGACACACATCATCATTTCAATGAGAGATAGTATAAATAAACTGTAAGCACACATTCCATCTAGGTTTACAGAGATGTGCCTTTGCTCGGAGCATTTGTTAGAGACACTGTTGACACATACTACCTGTTAATTAAAATACCACTCACCTACATGTAGGGATGATGCCTGTAGCGCCCAATGGAAATGAAGAGTCTTTGTCACTCTTGCTTCTCCTTTTGGACTCGCATCCCAGTTTTGAAAGTAAACCTAGTACGAGGCCGAGGCTTAGGTGGATTCATGTTTTAACAAAAGCCTCTCACGCAAGGAATTTCCCTAGCTTTTAGAGATTCTTATTATGCTATATTCATATTTTTCAGAAAGACTGCTTCAGTTCTTTTCCCCTTCTTGCTAAAACATCCTACTTCCTTTTGAGTTAGACATATAAACCCCAACAAGCTCCTACTTTCCTGTGCTGTGTTGTTACTCTTCTTCACTAGCTGGAAGAAAAATCATTAGCATCATCAACAACAATGATTTTATACGTAATAAAAGACTGTGCTTTCTCTGTTACACCAGAAGCCATTCAGCACCACAAGTTTTCCAGTTTGGCAAAACATGTCCCACAACTGTCCTGCTCAAGTCTCTATATAGATTAAATTATTGTTCAGAGGTATATTTAGATGGTCTTCCAGGTACAGGTTTCCACAAGCCTCTGATTTGTCATTCTGCTTTCTTAGTTTACTCAGCTGAGGGGCACTGGTTCTTCCAACTCTTGCTTCTTCAAGGGGAGGATTTCCATCTCTTCTCACATCACGGGCTGCAACAGTCTAGAAAATCCATTATTAAGAGCCCTTTCCTAACCCTTGCCTATATTATTTTCATCTGCAAAACTCATTAGACTCCTTAGTAAGGGCCAACAAGCCCATAAGTACACTAAATTGTATGTAAATTAGTCAAGGAAGAATTTAATTTATCCTAAGATAACAGCAACTCTCTTATTTATTAAAATGTCTCTCTCCTTCATTTGATCCATTCTTTTTTGATCCCTTCTGTTTTACATTTTCAGACTTCTACCAGATATTCTCATAACCAAAATGAATTATTAGTTTACTAGTTTTCCAAAATATCTCAAAGTCTATATAAAATAGGAAAAAATAAGTCTGCAAAAAAAGCAAGTTATTCAAAATAGAGTGTGATAAATTCTCTAGGCTGTCCTGAACTTTCACTAAAAGAAAGGGGAAGGAAAACAAAATAAAATATAAGGATGTTTTCCTTCCTTTTTTCTCCATAACAGAAGATTCAAAGATTAGTGTTAACACCTCAGACTTCTATGGACCTTAACAAAAGTACCTGCAAAGAAAATAACTATTTTTCCGCAAACAGGTTCTTAAAGTATTTTTCAAACAAGACCTCTGAACAGGCTGCCAGCAAACTCATCTTGTTAAAAAATCGTGTACTCACGACCCTCTGTGGCAGGTAGCCCTTCCCTTAACATCCTTTCAAGGCACCAAAACTCAAAAGTAAGCTCTCCAAGAAAGTCACCCCTACTAAGTGCATAAGCTTATAGACAACTGGTAGGTCCACAGGTGCGAGTGTGGATGAGGGGCCCAGGTGGGGATGGTCAGGGCTATTAAGGACTACTCAGGGCCCTGATACAGAGTAAATAATAAGAAAATAGGGAATTCAGCCAGAGTGAGAAATAAACCCAATAATATTAATGAAACAAAAGGCATTACTAGCTTTATGTGAATTTCAAGACAGATATTAGAAGGAGACCCTTGGATAAGATACTGCGCTTTGGGAGCTATTAACTGAAGTTCTGAATACTGTCCTTTAATGATTTGAGTATGTAAAGCTTGATGGAAAAGAAAATCACCTAGAAAAATGCATTTATTAAAAAAAATAGAGAAAGTACACCTCTACCTGTTCTGGTACACTGTTCTCTAAGCTCTTTAGCCAGTAGCCAAAGATACATCTTCATGTGGCCTAGGAAATATGCTTACACAAAGGCTTCCAGAATACCAAAGCCTTCCTCTACCACATCAAGCAGCCATGCAAGAAAGCATTCTGAAATAGAAGAGGAACTCCTAGTACTTGCACAGACCTATTTACTTGTTCATTGCGTATTTTTTCATCTTAGTTTTTAACAAGAAACAGAACAGGTCACTGGATGTTTTTTCAGCCAGGATCCAAACAATATGACTTCATGGATTTTTTTTTCCCACACTATGACTCTATCATACAAAAGTTTTCATAGGAGAAAATACTCCAGACTATTTAGAATAGTTGGTAACCAACTACCAAATTAAGAAGAAAAGCTGATGATAAGAACAATCTGACCTCATCCTGGCAGCAATGTTAGTTGATCAGAGCAAGTCAGAGATGAAGAACTAACACTAGACTTGCCAATAACTTCAACTCCACCTTTGTCAGTGGTGAATGAGTCAACTTCCAGCAAATACATTACCATACTGGTGAGACTGAAATAACTCTGATATGACTGAGAGATTGCCTCTGAAAGGACAGCTGATTTTGATCCCTTGAGTACTTTAGAGGGCTGTGTTCCCACAGTACCTTGGAGAACATAAACTTAAAAATATATGCACGGTCAGATCACAACATCCTATATGCTAGTCTGCTTTTTTTCAGTACATTCAGGCTTTTCAGTAAATAAGCATATGGGATGTAATAGTTTACAGGTAGGAAGGGGAAAAAAGTCACCAATAATAACAATCACCAGGGCCATCAATCTCCTCAAAGCTACCTGCCAGATCTTGGCAGTAGAAGCAACAGAGTTGTTTTTTTGGAAAGGACACAAATACAGTACTGTGGCTGATTACTTCTCCAGATATATTGGTTTGGCTCAACTTATATAGTCCTTACCGGCACACATCATCCAGAAAGTAAAGTATATTCTTGAGAAACATGAAGTCCTCATGTCAGATAATGGTCTTTTAAAACAATCAAGGTATTTACATAGAGCTTTTACATTCAACACTGTTGTCATGGTTTATTTTGCCCCAAGAGCAATAGAAAAAAGGTAAAGATGAGAAGTGCATGAAATAGCAGAGCTTAAAAGAAAAAACAAAAACCACAAACCTTCTGCAAAAATTAATGGGTTGATATAAACCACTTCTAGCCAATCAACAACCATTGCACCTGGATCGGCTCCTGCAGAATTTCTGATGGTAAGAAGATTAAAGATGATTCTATCCATGGCACTCAGACAGCCTTAAACTAAATGTTCCAGCTCAAAGGAATGTTGAATATGAGAAGGTGAAATAAGAATCTATCAACAACAAATGTCAGTGCTTGGCACAGAGCAAAAACCACTGCCTGACCTGAGATCAGGGACTGGAGCTCTGAGACATGTGGAGCTACTCAGAATTTAGCAGATATTCCTAGCCTCCTTTCTGTGAGGATTCAAAAGGATTTCTTTGGAGGATCTGGACTCATCTGCAGTATTTTTCAGTTCAACAGGGAAAGAATCAAGGACCTGTTTGAATTCCCTAATGAAATGTAAAGTACTTAGGAAACTTCCCACAAGACCACATCAGAAGCCAGAACTATCCTCATAATGAACTGATCTTAAATGAGTATACTCCATACGCATGTGCACATGTGTTTGTGTTTTAGAAATGTTGATTTGTCATTTTAATTTTTAATGTGATTGCCAGACAGAACCAGGATATGCTGTAAGGTTAGGATAATAAACAGGGCAATTTCAGGAAAGAGTTTTTCCTAGAAGAAGCAGCACAAGACACGTTCTTATATAAAACATCAGATTACACCAAATATTTCATTTTGTATGAGATCACCATATCAAAACATTACCATTTTCTCTAACAAAATACTGCTTTTCATTTTGGGAAAGGTTTATGTTAAACTTCATCAACCTGGGCTGATGCTGCACTATGGCAATATTATTTTTTCCCTCTGGTGACAGAGGTCTCTCTTAGTTCTGAATTGTCTCAATCACAGGTACTTCTTGAGACAAATATACAGACCAATCCTAGAGTAGAGCTAACCCATATCTGTCATTTTATAAAACTAATTAATCTGACTTTAAACCTAGACCCTTAAAAAGCCTAAAAGAAAGGAACACCTTAATACATCTTACATGTATTTGTGGACGCTGAAGGCCTGCAGGGTTTATCTTCTTCCATCAGGTTTTTCTCTTACTAAAACTTTTCTCACTGTGAAATGAATAATTTCAGCAAATATCAAACAATAATATTATTAAAAATACAAAAAATAAATATTAAAAATTAAAACAAAAATTAAACTCCAGTAAAAGGTGAAACAGAAGCAGGCGCCATTTGTCTGTGTATCTCCACTGGCTGCAGTTTTCCTAGGAGTTTTTACCATGTTCCCTGCAGCCCCATGTTTTTCCAGAGCATTTGTGAAGGACCATCGGAGCATTATTCATGGAAAGGAGGAGCCTGATGTTTCCTCAGCACCCCATCTTCTGCAGAAGTCTCCTTACTCAGGAGTGCTGGATATATCAAAGCTGGGTTTACAAGGGATACAGACACAAGAACGCTTACTTTGTAGCTCCCAAAGCTGGCCGAGTCGCCTACCTTTCGACACAGTCAAGACATGTTCAAAAGCAGAGCTGCAGTCATATAAACAGCTTGACTGATGAAAATGCAAGGGCATATAAACTTCTATCCCTTTGAGGCTAGGCATCAATTTAGTGGATGATCTGAAGATATGAATTTTAATGCTAGATGAGCTAGATATCCTCCATCCTGTGGTGAATTTCATCCAAAAATTTTGTGAAAAAAACCCCCAACAGTGCTACTTGAGAAGGATTCAGTAGAATCATAGAATGTTAGGGGTTGGAAGGGACCTCTAGAGATCATCTAGTCCAACCCCCCTGCCAGAGCAGGATCCCCTAGAGCAGCCACACAGGAATGCGTCCAGGTGGGTTTTGAAAGTCTCCAGAGAAGGAGACTCCACAACCTCCCTGGGCAGCCTGTGCCAGGGCTCTGTCACCCTCCACACTGCTAATATCCTGAAGAAGTAAAATCTTTCCCTCTGACTGCAGCAGAGATAAGATCTCCTCTGTAATTTTGTTCTGTTTCTTGGATTTTAGCTCCCTCGAAAATAAAACATGTAGTTACTTGGGATCTACATGATACATGTTTACCTAATTCATTTGCAGCTCAGGTTTTCCAGTCCAGGAGATATGTAGGGATTTTTAGCCCTAACAGGTATCCCTGAAAAGAGTACAGCTTCGATAAAAGTCCAAATATTGCCAAAACCCATAGTTTCATAGGCCCAGAAAACACTGAAGCTGAATGTGATCATGTCATTAGACTTCCTTTCAAGGTCTCCCAAAGTAACATGTAGCTGGTGTAGGGCTGAGAGGGAAAGGTTCCAAAGCATCTTTCCAACTGTCAGTGGGCTGGCAGGTCCCTTGGACAGGCCATTTCCCTCTTTCAGGGCAACATGAGGGCACACGAGGCTCTCCTCACTCCTAGCTTTGGTGCCTGCACATGCGTGGGGAGGGCTCAAGCTGGTCTCTTTCAAGATGGGAGAGTGCATTCACATGTTCTCTCTGTTCAGAGGCACAGAAAAATCCAGATCAGTCTCATCAAAACAAGTTTGTGTATCCTTTCACTGAGACCTTATTATGTCTTGTCACTTCAGTTATCGCATAACATTATTTAACTGTTTTTCATAATTTTAATGCCATAAATTTGCATACCAGGAGGAACTCATATTCAGGAACTTACTAGGTCCACATCTGGAACTGAAGTACTTATTGTTTCTCACCACAGTTAGAGCTACAGAGCTAGTTCTGCATCAGCCAAATCAATGCTCAGACATCCAAAAGAGAAGTCAGAGATTTCATTTCTACCAGTCACTAAGCCAAAAGAGGGTTAACACAGGTCGGTTATAATAATACATTTATGTGTATAGTTTATATATATACATACATGTATAACTATGCTACTCTCTCTTCTTTATATTA
>NW_009701972.1:0-64467 GCF_000703405.1 Apaloderma vittatum
CGCGCCGCTCCCCCTTTGAAAACTGATCTTTGGCTCTTCGCGTGAAAGTGATTTGAATTTGGCTCGGCGGCGCTCTGCGCAGGCGTCCAGCTGCTGGCATGCTGGCTCCTTGCAAAGCAGCTGTTTTGGGTTTGAAATTCCAACATGGCAGAGGCTGCAGTCAGTCTTCCCTTCAAAAACTTGGAATGATTTCAAATCATAGGCACCTTCACTTAACCCGAGTCCCCATTCATCAGCAAACACATCGGATCGATGCTACTCTAACCTATCGGGTTCTTGTACCAAATCTCCAGGTAAGAGGATCTTTTTTTTTCTCTCCCTCTCTCTTTTTTTTTTTTTCCTCCTAGTCTTCCTACCATCGTTTTAAATTTTATTTAATCTTAAAGCTCTCCGAGGCAGCCGCCTATTTTTTTTTTAATCGCCTGCTCGTGCCCTAAATATTTTGTTTAATTTGCGGTCGTTTTCTGATGTTAAACACTCCGGTCTGCTTTCCTAATTGTAGTCTGGAAAGTACAGATATACAATCGCAGTGCACGGTTTTTCCTCCTTGATCAGTGCCAACAATAGTAGGCAGATTAAGAGTTCGCGATTGCAAGCTCCCCTCCCCACCTCCTCCTCCTCCTAATTGGATTTATTTTTAAGTTGCACTGAAAATAATAAACTGCAGGTAACGCGGTGCCGGACTTGGAGGCAACTAACTTCTGAGCAAATAAGTGCAAATAAGAATCTCACAAAACAAAAGTTAGGTTTAAATTGCTGTGTCTTGGCTGGGGGGTGTGGGGGGGGGCACGAATATGTCAGAGGCCCACCTCCTCCTCCTCCTAATTGGATTTATTTTTAAGTTGCACTGAAAATAATAAACTGCAGGTAACGCGGTGCCGGACTTGGAGGCAACTAACTTCTGAGCAAATAAGTGCAAATAAGAATCTCACAAAACAAAAGTTAGGTTTAAATTGCTGTGTCTTGGCTGGGGGGTGTGGGGGGGGGCACGAATATGTCAGAGGCGCTGTTGCGGAGCTGTTGCAGTAAAATGTAAGCTCATCATCTTGGAGGGGGTACAGCGTGGTGGGCGTATTGTTGGCTCGGAAGGGAGAGAAAGATGTATAATTTAATGGTATATACAATCCACTGATCCTATTACTATCCTCCCTGGAGCTCTTGTTAGTTTCAATGGGAGTGAGTGGAATTGACATGGACTTGCATTCCTGGTCATGTGCTTTTTTTTTCCCCCTTTCTTTCTTCTCTTGTGCTCTGAGATCCCCTTTTTGTTGATGTTGCTTTCCCACTTAATTATATGCATGTAGGTTAAATGAATACCTGACGAAAGGGCCCACGTTTCAAGGCAGTGACATTTGATAGCTGAGAGGAAAAGTGGCTTTAATGAAAAGCAACCTTTGGAATTCCTGCTTGTGAAAAATCCAATTCAGCTTTTTGTGCTGCCAGCAAGAAATGATCAGTAGCACCAGTGTTTATGGTATGTCCGTTTTGGGATCTACTTCCTTTGCATCTAAATAGCAAAGACAAATTTAAATAGCATGATAACGCACCGAGGACTCTGCATGCAAATATTTTGTAATAAATACCTAATGTTTAATAGTATATTTTCATTTGTGTATATACAAGCATTTTTTTCTCTTGCTATCATTTGTTTATCATTTCTGCTTCAATTATAGCATTAGTTTTGCTCACTGTATTGATCTCAGTTGTAAAACCTGAAGTTGCATGTTACTAGCAGTGCACTATATACACCACTGAACTCCAATGGTATGTAAATTAGTAAAACTCGGTAACTGGAGAAGGCGAAAATGCGTAGCAATGAGTATATACACCGATACATCCACGTATTTGTGCATACATGCCTAAAATTCATCTTTTCCTTTTGCAAACTAATAATTTTTTGAGTATTTATTTGAACTCCAGCTGCTTTTCCCTCTCTGGCTTTCAGCATAATCATCTGCGAGAGGTTTTAACTGATGTGGGGTGGGGGGAATGTTCTGCATGTAAACAAACAAAATTACTGTTGTGGCTGAATGTTTAATACTGTTTAATAAGTGGTATTTTATGCTCAGTTTACAAGTGTCTGGTTCCCACTGCTCTGTTCTCAGTGTGTAACAGAATGAAATTATCAGGTGCTGAAACTGGCTTCATTTTAATGGTCACTCTCCAGTTCCCCATGCCACCCCCTCCTCCAAAAAGTCAGATAAAATGGAGCTTGGGGAATTTCAGTAGATCTCCTTGTGGTGCAGTAGATGCACCTCTAGGTGTGCAATTAAGGCTAAGGAACCAACAACAGAAGTGACTATTAGTCTGTTTTGTGCAGCCAAAAAGGGGGGTACGTTCACTTTTAATTGCGTGTGGTAGCAACAAATAAGGACGGAGAGAGACCCTAGGAGAGAGAGAACGTGTGCGTGTGTGTTTAGGATAAGGGGGAGGTCTGGCATGTGTGGCTGAGGATCTCTCGTAATAACGTATCTGAACGCAAGAAATAAATGGAGAGAACAGTTGCACAATGTACAGTCCTGTTTTGGTGCTGTAGGTGACTATATTGCTAAACACATCCTGGGTGCTACAGGATGGGAACGATCTGATTGCATTTTGCATTTAGAACTTGTTGACTTTGAAGCGATCAATAAGGCGGCTGTTTATTTTAGATGCACATAATTTGCCCTGAGAAATGTTTTAAGGAGGAGAACGAGTGAGTGAGAGCGGAACGTTGTTGTGGTGTGTGGGGGGTTTTTTTTTTGCTTTTTTGTTTTTTGTTTTTTTTTTCCTAGAGCTGTTGGAGCGAATGTGATTGCCAGATGGGAGATTTCCCTCTGTGATGTTAAAGCTGTAATATATATTCAGAGCAGATTGGACTGCTGCTTGTGATGAGGAGGATATTACATTTATAAATTTTAAATCGGGAGTCGGACAGTGTGCTGAGAGCTGAAATTGGATGGTGTGGACGGTTTGGACTGTTAAATGGGATTCCCAGATAATAATAATAATTATAGTAGCAGTAATATATATATGGATACTAAACATGGTACTATTAGGCAGGTATTCTATGGTACTTAAGTATATGTTTCCAAATATGATTTCTTCTCTTTCCCCTCGCTTCCCAATAATATTAGGGATTGGAGGTGGTTGGGAAGGGGGTTTAAAAGTCCACTGTTAGGAGAAATCAAACCTAATCAGGTTCCTGTTTGAGGAAAAGTTTCGCTACAATTCTTGTTGCAGATACACCTCTTTCTGAGTTTTTCTTTTGCCCATGTATGTGGCCTGACAGTACCACAACCCTGAAAGGCTGGAAAGTGGGAACTAGTCACACTCCAGCAGCTCTGCTGTTGCAAATTAAAAGTGTGTTGTGGTCAGGAAATGAAAGCTACAATGTCTCTTTTGAACAAGTCGTTTATCAAGAGAAACATCTATCAAGCAGTGACTTGTCACATTGATCCTCTAAAAGTTAGGTCCGAAGTGGAAACCGCTTTGATGTTTTTGATCCCAAATTTATAAAATTGAAAAAGCTGGAGAGAGTAGAACCGACTTGCACGTAAAAATGACTCTTTTCTGGGCGTGACAAAATCATCAAGTATCTGTGATACAGAGCTGGTAAACCATTGGATCTTCTGCTAATTTTTATTTTCGTGTTGAAAGTTTACCTTTGCCACATAGATATCTCTTTTCATACTTTTAAAGATCCTCTCTGCATGCCTGTGCATTATTCCATCAGAGATATTTTCTTGCTTAGGACTACATCTGTTGCTTCCAAATTGAACCTTTTTCCCTTGTTTTTGTGATGGTATTTATAGAGTTCAGCTTGAGAAGGCATTTTCAACTTCTTTTGCTCTCATCTCAGTCATGTTTCTGCCTTTGTATTTGTAATTTCGGTTTCTACTTCTCCCTCCCCGTGATGCAAAGTTTCATTTACTGCCAAAATAATGTTTATTGCAAGTAAGGTACATTTGAAGATATCTGTTTGTGCAGCTTAAAACGTGTTAAAAGCTCTGTCAAATGTGTCTTCCTCTTCTCATCCTCTTTTTATTTCCATTTTTCACGTATGAACCACACTTTCATTCTCAACAGAAGCAGCGTATTTCAACTTGAATATAAAGTTGAGGTTTCAAGTTAAAAAGAGACACCAAAACAAAACCTAAACTGTTTTTTTATCTCTACTAATTTCCAAGCATTTGAATTGTTTAGCAACTTTTCTCAAAAGTTTTTTTTTATTTGCATAAAGTTCATGTTTGTGTTTTCAAAGAATCCCTTTGACGCAAGAGGTTTGGATTTTTTGTTGTTGTTTTTTTTTTTTCTTTTTGGTTAAGGTATGAGTGAAATCTTCCTTAAAGCAGGATGCTTTGACTTCTTTTCTTCAGTGTCATAAATGAGACAATACTGCTTATGGATACTTGATAGAGACCCATTTGCAAATAGGCAGCAAGCAGCAGCGTGGTGGGAGTTTTGGTGAGTGTTATACTTGCTAATTAATCATGTTTGAAATGAAGGAATCATAGTGTGGTAATAAAGGCTCATTGTTGTTTGATGTTTGTAACAGGATGCGACTCCTACACGAATCTGGTGGGTTTGGGGGTTTTTGTTGTTGTTTCCTCCCCTTCATAATAAGATACCTTCAGTACTTGATCAAATTATTTTCATTTATTGCAATATTTGCAAAAGCACAGGGATGTTTGCTTCTCTTATTACAGCAGTATTTTAAAAATATGAAGATTGCCTTGTTATTGACATCTTCATCGCAGTTTGTGGGGAAAAATGAGTCTTATGTCGTTAGCTGTTCTTTTAAGAATTTTTTTTTTGTTCAAGCAGAGCCAATTTTTTTTTCATGATATAAAAAGCTTACTACTCTTTTTCTTATAATAGATACCGTGGCACTTCATGAACTTTTGTGCCCTACTTGCTTACGCATATGTAGTAAGGGATAACAACTAAAAATATATTCCAGAAGAGCGTGTGTGCTAGCCCTTTAAAAATTAAACCACAAAATAATTGGATGGTGGTTTTGTTTTCTTGTTTTGGCTGTTAATCTGGCTCTTATCAGATGTATCATCTTTAGGCTTTATGGTTCACCTTTCAATTAATAACTACTGTGTAAGATGAAGGGAGATGTGATAATCTCTTTCGGACTGCAAAGCTTCAGTTTCAAAATTTAATTAATTAATTAAGGCTATTTTTTTGCTACATAAACAAGGTTTGAAATCTGCTTTTGTTTAGATGCTCTCCTCCTTTAAAAAAATATAATTCCTAGAGGAAAAAAAGCCTGTACGGTTCCTGTCAATACATTTTTTCAATGAATGCATACAAGAAGCATTGAATATAATGACTGATCTTCCTGTAGTCTTAATCATCAATTAATAGGCTTATCTCCTTGTTAGGAGTGGGTTTAATTGTACAGAATCAGCATGAGATCTGTGTATATGAAACATTTGGATGTTGTTTATAACAGACTGAGTTTTGATCTAGCATTCCCAGATCTAATAATAGAAATATTTGGCTCTTTGCCCTCAATCAATATAACCCTTAAGAGAACAAACTTCACATAATACTTTCATAAAGTGCCAGATGTATTGATACGGCGTTGATAAATTTAATTACTGAGTTTTTACATTGATTCATTGATCTTCTGATTGAAGGAAATTATTCTGCAGATGTTTCTCAAGTATTGAGGAATATTGTATTCAATAAAGCTTGATGAATTGATTAATCAGCACTTTTTTCTTATCCTGAGTCATTGATAAGAAAAGCCACAAAATAACTGTAAAAACAATTTCAGACAAACTAGTTACAAATTCTCATGTATTATTACCGGAGCAAATGAGAAGCAAAACACAATGCAGGTAGGAAAAATAAATCAACTATGAAGTGGAATTGTGCATATTGGGCCCAATCCTTAGCTGGTGTAAAGTGGTTTAGCTTTAAAGACCTACAGTAATTTACAGCTTCCAGAATCTGGCTACTGTGGCTTTTTTTTTGTGTGTGTGGCTTTGGTTTTTTTTAAGTACTGTTCTTTGGCTTGTTGGAAGCTGTTTTAAATCAGATATTATGCCTACCAAAATATATGGAATTGTAGATAAGCATCTGATCCAAAATGAGCAGTATAGCTATAAAAGTAATTTGAAAAGCTGTAAATTCAGGATTGCATATCCCTGATATTGTTGCAGAGTATTAAACTCTTGCTGCTAGAGATGCTATCCTCTAAGTGAAAACTTATCTTTCTTATGGGAAAGATCACTTCAGGGAACTCTAGGCTGGGAGCAGGCCTTGAGGGTTTTTTTTTTGTTGCTAAAATAATAATAAAAAAATTCCAGTACATAGAATTAGTTATAGGGATATTTTCCAGGTGAAAAACCTTACTGGAGTACTTGGCTACATTTCTGTGAGGCATGCGACCTTTTCACCCTATGTCAATGATATTTTTATAGAGTGTGTGAGAAATGTGAGCATAAAGAAAATACCTTAAGATCATTCAGTTTTTCTTTTCTCTTAAAAAAAAAAATCTCTGAATCTTAAAAACAACATATACATCTCCCTTAGTGAAACTGTAGCCCTTTAAAGGATGATAGCTAATACAGAAGAACAGAGAAAATCCACTTGCAGTTAACGTAGGTTCGACAAATACAATCTTATTCTTCAAGGAGCAGAGAGTCCTAGGCTGTAATGGAGGTCAAAGGAAATCTAAGGCTTTCAGCCCTTTAATAATTGTACCTGCCACCCCCCTGATCAGCATGTTAAAGAGAATGCATGTATATGTATTATGTTTCTTAGAAGATAATTTGTATTTGCAGCAACCTACTAAGTACAAGTGGACTTCACTGTTATTGCTTCTAAATACCTGTTGATGTTGGTCTCACTGTGTGACAAGTGAGGGTAAAATGGGAAGAGAAAGAGTTGGTCAATCTTGGTTACCGAAGTCAGAGAAACTGGGAGGCAGCTCAGGCTTTGACAGGTCAGTCTGAGCATGGGAAGAATGCTGGAAAATGCAATCTGCGGAAAGCACCGCTGATTAAGACCGTACGGAGACGTCTGCAGTGATGAAAATGCAGAGTCTGTGCTTCCCTTTTGCTGAGTTATGTTGCTATGAGGTATCGGCACACACAGTATGGTAATAACAATATTGTATGTCTGTTCCTATAGTGCTCGTAACAGTGCCTGTCAAACAAATCATAATACTGAACTATCTGTTTAATCATATAAGCAACACTCCTTACTACAATGGCTATTGTATTCGTACAATAGAACAGCCATGTGTTGTTATATTTAAATAATGGAATAAAACTTTGTTCTTTAAACTGTTTTTCTGCATATAGAAAAAGGTTTCATCTGTCTCAACTACAAATAAAAATAATGCGTGTACAGGTGACTGTCATGTCACTGGCTGATTTTTTTTTAATAGTAGTCTATTAAGCATGTAGTCTGATGTGCCATGAAACACTGAAATAACAATTACCAGCCGTAATATTTAACTCTATTTTCTCAGTTCTTTCAAAGTATAGTGCAGCTACTGCTGCACTTAGTTAGATTTCAAATATCCTGAAAGCGATGTAGGCAAAAATGCTGAGATTATTTTTATCCAGTAGCAAACTTTGGGGATGCAAATCCATTTTTGCTCCGGATTCCTTGAAAACACGTATTTCTTGGACTCTTTATTAGCTGGTTTTAACCCTTTCATATTCTACTTTCCATGTCATGTACACTTTGCTAACGCATATGCTTCATTTTCTGTATATTAATTGTTCAGTGCACGAAGATGCATACCCCAATTTATTTTGTGTGATGTTTTTGAATGTGTGCATGTGTCAGGCTGGTTACAGATTGGTGATGATAAATTGATTTCAGTAATCTGTATCTTATTTGCATTAATACTCTAGCAGTAAGAGCATACTGTGGTCAAACTTCATGAGCTAAGATAGCTGTCTCACATCTAATTAAGCAGGGTCCTGAATGAATGATTCTCTGGTATGGGTCATAATTAAACTTTTTGTTTCTCGTCTTCAGTGTGATAAAATACTTAAGGGATGCATTAATGCATGTTTTGCGTAACTCCCGCTAATCTGAATGGAATTTGAAAACGAGTATTGAGAGGAAATGGAAGAAGGGGCTGGACCTGGTGGGTTACAGGGGTTTGTGGCGGGAATGTATCTTCATGTTCTCATTCAAGGCTTTTTTTTATTTTTCTTCACCCTGATTTAGAACAACTGCTGTTTGCCTTTTAATATGTTGGAAATAACATCCCTATTTTCCTCTGAGAGGTTTTTTTCCCCTTCTGTCTCCTCCGTTCTAGCATACAAGCTAGTCATTAATAAAAAAGCATTTATAGGGTGAGCTTGAATTATCACTTAATAAAACTATGAGAACTGTACTGCTGCAAAGATATTCCTAGACAGCACAACAGATGTTACCGTGTGTATGGTGAGCAGAAGAGCCGACAATTACTTTATATTACTGAGTGGCAGCGAAGGGTGGATGGGAATGATAAAGTTATATGCAGAAATTTCTAATCCCTGACAATAGTATCAATATTGACATTTGAAATATTATGAACTGATAGCTCTGCTATATAAATGTTCGTGATAGCTGTGCTTTTAGATGAAAAGTAGCTATTTATACACGTTACAGCTCAGTGTGGTCATGTTGAAAGTATGAACTTATCAGAGATTCTGAGAAAGTGCAGGTTAACATCCTCTGTCGTCTTTAGACCTATCTGATTACTTGAGCCTCCTGTGTTGACACAGAGAAAGAAACAGCTAGATTCTACGTTGGAAGAATAAGGTTTGCAAGCACTGACTGATATAAGGTATCCCATTGTGATACCTAAACCAAATTTTAAAAAATCAAGCATCCTTTTCAAGTGAAACTTGAGAAACACAGAAAGGAACAGCAAAGATGTATCTGAACACACTTGAAGGTGCACCATTTACTTTCAAAAGAGATCTTTCCCATCACTCGTGGATAGCTCCACCATGAAGAGCAATATCAAAAGATCTCAGAAAAGTAACTATTCTTTTATGTCTTTGGGAACTCAGATGCTTACAAGATTGTTCCTGAGAAGGAAAAGAATTGATCCTATTTTCAGTCCCTTGTTGTTGGCATTTGTGGACCACATCACTATATACAGTATTGTAGAAATACACTCTTGGTATATGAATACAATTCTGTTTTCTCTTGCACCTCTAAAAGAACAGTGCAGTGTTGCTGTATGCAAGCGCAGCTCAGACGATATGTTTTTATGAATCCTTTCTTGTGCTCTATAACGCTGTTTTATTTAAAAAAATATATGGAGTTTGCTGAAGATCTTTAAACGTAATTGATAGGTCATCTGCATGATTAAAATAGCAAAAATAAAATTTTAATTAGTGTGTATTTTTTTATGAAAGCAATATAGGCTTAAAGTCACATGTGATAATTTGTGAACTGAGTATCCCCATTCAGTCAGAAAATTGCTAGGTTTAAACTATCAAGATTCAGTCATTTTTAATATGGAAGGAGAGTGTAAATTTGCTAACTGTTCAGCTGAACATACACTTAATTTACAAAATTAAGTGGGTTTGTGTTTACTAGTGTTAGACCTGCAGTTTTAACTACGGATCCGTGCTGGTGCTGTATTGAACATGCTATAAATAGGCAACTATTCTATTTTAAGGATAGTAGTCTTTCATGTCTTTATCGAATTTCTGATAATTTTTTATTTCTTACTCTTTACCTTTGATAAAAGCTGAAATAACTATTTTTGAAACTGTTCATGCAACAATTAACCTTTTTTAATCATTGATTTTCATTTTATTCTTTGACTTTCCTTTCATATTCCATTCCAGTGCAGACCTTCTTTATGGTATATTTTTCGCTTTCAGATTTAAAACTTTAGTGGTAACATTAATTTAGCTGATACCATGGCAGTCCTATCAAGAAATTTAAGCTATTATTCAGATTAATGTTAGTAGGTAGAGAGCTCAAGCTGCAAGTTGGTAACTCGTATGTAAGGAAGGACGTGAAGCACTTCTTGTTATTTGGCCCCCAGCATTTGTTGGTGTGACAGTCATACCAAAGGCACACCTTAATATGCCGAGAATGTTTTTGGTCAGAGCTTGTTCCAAGCGTTTTTAAAAATTCATTCCAAAGTTAGATGTAGGTAAAATACATCTCATCATATGCTTACAGAGACCATGAATAACCAATGCCTTAATGAATGAGGTTTTTAAAGTTTTCACTAGTCGGAAATGTTCGAAGATTTATAATATGGTATTTCTTCGATCACTGAGATTATCCATATGGTACAGAAAAAGAATATTACTGACAGTTTTTCTGTTAATTTCGAGTAAGATGTTTTGTTATTGAGTAATTAGCAAAAACACTTCTCCCCTCCCGCCCCGAGATGTCAGCTGTTTGATGATAGTAGAAGTTGTTGCTTTCATTCATGACCAGCAAGTCATTTTTGGCTAAAGTTACTGTTCCGTTCTGTTTCGGAGCTGCTGCAGCAGCTGCGGTTTGAGCTCGAAGGCTCTGAGGGGCTGAGTTAACATCACAGACAGTATTGCACCTCCACAGGGCAACTCAGGCTTCTGCTTTTGGGTGCTCTGTTATCAGAGGTGCTGAGTCCCTGCAATTTGTGTTGACTTTGGATATCCAGCTGTGCAACAACTCTTAGAGGTCAGGTGATGGTTATAAGAAATTTCCCCAGAAAATGGTAGGCGTTAGCTTTATTTGCACTTCTTAAATGCTACAATCTCTCTCTTGAGGTACCAATACTGTACCATAGAGTAAATAGGGCTTTTGATTTTTTCCTGGTAGTTATAAGGACACATTTTAAATTCATCAGGACAGAAATACATGTGTTACATAAAGGTGTAGCAAAAGATTGTGATTTGGGATGGAAGGAAACTTTTTAAACTCAGTCGTTACTGTCTAAATGTTCCAAGGAACAAAATGTAGAGTAGATGAGGCTGTTCTAATTGCAAAGTCTCTCTTAGTTACCTTCTCCCTCCTCCTGATCTTCCCCTCCCTTCTCTCTTCCTCCTCCCCTCCATGACTTTTTTAAACAATTATGGGCATTGTGCTCCTTAATTGTGCATAGTTACTGTAAAGATAGATGTCCTCAAATAATGAGTTTCTAATAATAATCAGAGGGAGCAAGATTAAACTGGTTTTGTATAGAAATCTTACAGTGTGAAAAAGTACATCTAAAATCCTGAGATATATTTACAGGAGCTAAGGCTATTTACAGAGAACTAACCCAATTTTGTAGCTGTGCATATGTGTGGGGAGGGGGGAGTAGAGGCGTGTGTTTGTATGTGCTTACGTTTTTGTCCACCTGCTTTAAAGACTTCAGAAGAGATTATTCTTTTTTTCATATAGATTTCTATTTTGCTTTCTGATAACAGAATATGTTTTAAAATCACAACATACTAATTAGCTTCTGTGTTTACACTTGGAAAGCTTGCACCCCTTCAAATGACTTCTATCAATGCTCTCCATGCTCTTCGTTCTCTTGCTTCCCCCACCCTCTTTCTTTTTTTCGTTGCCCTATGAGGTTTATTACATTAGATTTGTTGCTTTCTTCCTTGTTCAGAAGTTCTGAAGGGAAGTAAATGAAAGAACTAAGTACAGTAACAGATAATTGTTACTTGGAAGAGTTGTCACTATATTGCCTAGGAAAAATATTTTCCTAACAGGTATTGGATCAGCAAGGCTGCACAATGAACAGAGCATAATAGTTTAACTTAGGCTTAAGAAATACATATGCCATTTATCTTGAAACAAACCCCCAAATGTCCCATGTATCTTTTGGGGTTTGGTGAACAAAAGCTTGCTTGTGTGCTCCAAATTCCCCTGGGCCTCAATTTGCGATACCATTATTTAAGCCTGGCTGATATAGACCCACTGCAGAGAAGCAGAAGCCCTCCTTCCTGGCTTTTCCAAGGCATTCCCTGCCCCACTCTCTCTTCCTACCAGCATCCCCAGTTCCCTGCTCCCTGTTCCCAGCCTCTCGGTCTTGCCCTGCCACTGTGAAACTCTTGTCGTTTCAGCAATAGAGCAAATGTAGAAATACTGTGCTTCTAAGACACAGGAAAGTGCCATCCTGCATGGTCATACTGACATCTCTACCAACACACGTGTAATTCTGTCTTCTGACTAAGATCAAGGCTATAATCACTTTAATATCTGTTGTGTCCTCTACCAGGTGACCCGCAGTCTTTCACTGTAAAGATAAGAGACTGATATAATAAGTTATTTCTTCTCTAAGCCTGATCATATAGGAAATATTAACTATAAACTAAGGAGAAACTTGTGCCCGCTTAATATGCTCCTGGGGTGCCCGGCCCTCTGGGTGTGTGCTCGAGGGCACGGTACTGGCATTATCAGATGCTCAGCTGGAGGCTGTCCTGGAGCAGAACTGGGGTTGGGTGTAATCCCCAACAGTTAACAGCAAATATGGGAATCGCTGTGGCTTGATGCAGCTCTGAGTGCTACAGCTGTATTTATTTTGCTGCTAATAAAATGGCAGCTCAGGTTGTCATTAAGAAGCTTCTCTTTTTGAAACAGCAACGGAGGTGCAGTTCCGAGCTTTTGAGTTAGTACCTGTTAGTGGGAAGAGCTAAGAAATAGATGAGCTGTATTCCGAATGTGGGTGGAAGGATGGTGAGTAATACGTGCCTTGGTAGGGCATCTGCCAGAGGCATTTGTTTGTTTGCGTTTGTTTTGGTTTTTTTTTCTTTTTTTTTATTTCCTTTCTCCTGGTTTTGAACGGTATAAGGTATTCTGAAGAGCAGAGGGGAAAAAGGAAAAGGGGAAAAATACATCCAAGCAAATCGTTGCAGCGTATCTCAATGACTGGGTTCCACGCTTAGGTTTGATGAGAAGATAACTGCACGGGAAAACTGGTCATTTCAGTCGTAGTTAACGACTGGTTCTCTCCTACCCCAATCTGAACTGATTATATGCTGTTTTGTATAATGTAATTTCTACATGAAAAATAAGTATGAATAGGCACAACATTATTGTGTAGTTACAATAATGAGTTTTTTATTAATGATATTATTTTATCATTTAGCTATCCTTTTAGAGGTAAATAAGTATTTTCCTTGTGGTGTTTTATTTTACTATATATACCAACCAGTATCAAATTAGTGCATTTTGTAAATATTTTCTAAATATTTTAAGCACAAGACTGTGATTGGATAGCTATTAATGTATTCATTGTGTGGTAAAAAGGCACTAAAAGAAGTAAAGCCTTGTATATCCATGTTTCTTACAGGATAACTACTTTCAAGAGGGATTTCTTTTATGTTGTAATGTAATTTACTAGCACATGATTTCCGAAGTGTCATGGGTAGTTCAATGCTGGATTTCAGGCAAGCAAGTTTGTTTCCTAGTTAGCTGTAATAAGACTTAGTAGCTGTCAGTAGTAAGATAATAAGGATAAAAATAATCTACAGCTTAAGAAAAAAAATCTATCCATTTGCATTTGTGCACCAAATTCCACTTGGTGATATGCTTGTTGGGCTGAGCTATTAAGTGCTCTGTGGGCTGTATTTCAACTAGTCTATGATTGACTAGATATATTAAGCCTTTTACCTACTGCCAATGCAAAATTTGACCCTGGTTTTACTCTGAGATGTTTCTGCTTTTAAAAAGATCCACACTTCATGAGTACAGAGGTGGGTGGTAAGAAAATTTATTGTTGTTGTTTGTCGGGTGTGGCTCCATGTAAGAGTAACCTGAATCTGAACTGATGCTGAACAGATTTTATTTTTTTTTCAATTTTGATTCCAAAGCCCGGCTGTGGGAATTGATATATCATCTTAAAATTTCAAAACTACATTTTATGTACTGTGCCAAAGCACCCATGAGCTCGTTAAGCAAAGACTTTTTCAATTATATCTTGTGTTTATGCATGTATTTATACTTGACAGGAATCCTTTAGAGGTTTGGTTTGCTGTATTAATACTTACAGTGTCTTGGAGTACATAAAATATGCTTAAAAAAAAAAAAAAAAGCAGCACTGCTTACAAATCTAGTTCTGATAGCTTCCTCTGTATCGTAGTAGCTGCTGAAAAGTTCCTTGGCCAGACATCCAGCCTCTAGAGGGCACGGCAATAGCCTCCTCTGCCAGAGCCTCGCCGCCCAACCATCTGCAGAAAGTTTTAACGCTGGCAGCACCTAGAGAGAATCCCATTTGTGTTGCATAATAAAATGTCTGTGCATATACCTCGTTATTCCCGGAGTTTTGCTGGAGTAAGTGGTTTGCTTTTTTTTTTTTTTTTAATCTGGGGGAAGGCTTTTGTATTTGTTATAATGTTTATTCCAACTCCCCTCCCTCAGTGGTGATCTTAATTAAAGACTCATTTACTATGGTGTAATCATGTGGCTTACAGTTATTTCTTCACCTAGAAGAAACCTTTCTTTAAGTTTACACTGCTCTGTACTGTAGTAAAGACTACAGAATCCAGCGTACGGTATTTGAGACTTGCAAAATTAGGTACTAAAATTTATTGTGTGCTAAAAATCTAGATAATAAATAATTCAGGTGAGATTAAATCCAGTTAACCCTACTCCAGTCACCTAGGTTCAATCACTCAACCCTTTTCTCTCATGAAATGCCATATTACAGGTTTTTGTCCTCCTGTGGACTGTTATTACTAAGAATGATAATTATAAGAAGTCATACTTGTTCTCCAGTTCAAACGTTTGACTACATTACTCTAATCCAGTATATAAACATTAGAAATCAGAAGGTATCCAATAATGCAAATTAATCTGATAGTCTGCTTGAAGTTTGTCTTATATCTACTGATGTAGAAAAAAAAAAGCAAGTATTCTTGGATTTGGTCACATGAATTAAGACATGTCCCGGTCTATAGTTTAGTTTTGGTCTAAGAATGTGAGTGTGTTTAGGGAGAAACATGTATTCAAAAAATTTTTGTTTCACACGGTGTTATTAAACAAGCATACTTCTTCCTAAAAGCGTATTGATTTAACTTGGCCACTTTCAGCTTGAGCATTTTTAAATATAATTTTGTCAGTTTGTACTGAAATGTGGTTGGACCACGTGCACTTTAGAAGGAGAAAAAGTGACTCCTGCTGATGACTTAATGAAGTCCTCCATGTAGTTGAACAGATAGGCCCATGTCTCTGCTCAAGCTTTGCTTTTTAATTGCAGGAATAAAGCATTTTAGCTACACATTTATTGTGGAGCCATGGAGCTTAACTGTATTGTTGAGTTTCTACACTACTATACAACATAAGGAAAAACTGCGAAAGAATCCAGCAAAAAGTCAAGTTTTGTTTATTTTGTAGCTCACCAGGCCCATGAGCAGGAGATCTGTGCTCAGTTTCTATTTAGCTTTCCAACCTTTTCCTTAAAAGTAATTAAAAAAGTTAAAATCTGTTTGGTATATGAAATGTATGATATGCGCTTTACATGTAATTCTGGACCGATTTTGTAGGGGGAGTTTGCCAATAACCTGTGAACAGTTGAGAAGATTTATTAACTATGTTCCTAGGCTGATGCAACACCATGGGCAAAGTTTTCCGTTGTCTGAAAATGTCGAAGAGTTTTTAATGGTCTAAGGATAATTACAGGTAATGGAGATGCAGGGGAAAAAAAAAAATCCAAGACAGAGTAAAATCTGTGAAAGTGCTAGGTCATACCTTTTGTATCTTGATCACCTGTGGCTGAGGGATAGTTAACTTACTGGAGAAATAATGATGACATTGTTTCGTGATTCATCTAATCCACTTTTTCCCAAGGGACCGAGACAGTCACTAGTGCGTCACTTCAACCTTGGCAGACACCCAGGTTGCAAATTTGTTCTGTTCCTTCGTTCGGTGTTGGAGCTGTGTAGTAAGCTGCCCAACATACAGAAACCTCAATAAAAAAGGATGTGTAACGCCGGGAGGGTGGCACGGTTAACTCCCTTACAACCCTAATCTCTGCAGGGTTAGGGCTACTCTTAGAATATGCTTTAGCTGTCATGAGAAAGGGCTGGAAATACAGTTCATGCGTCTGGTCAGTCTTAAATAACCAAATTTTTTGACGGCAGAGTGGTTTACAGACTGAGACTGTCCCTGCTGTTCTGCCTGGGAGAGAGTAATCTTGTTTCCCTACCTGCCAGCAGAGAATCGGTATCATCCAAGCATATCCCTTATTGTTGTCCTCCAAACCCCAATATCCTGGATCTTTCTCTTCCACCCAGTCAAATGGGTGGCTTTTACAGCTGGTTCTGAAAGGCAAAAAAATGAGGCTGCTTGGAAGTGAGTGGGGGGAAGCGAGTCCGAGAGCCAGCAATGTCCCCATGAGGGACACTGTGTCTGTGGTCTCTTCTGGGTGGCAGTGGGGTACCCACTGGAGGGTCTCTGCCCACATCACCCGTGGCATCGTGGTGGCAGGCGGAGCTAACTGACAGGTGGATCAAAATAGCAGGGACACGTGAGTAGGCTGTGAAGGTACTGGTATTCGTTACAGGATTTTTTTCAAAAATAGTTACGTGGGCAAAATGATTCAAAATTAATTTTGATGGGAAGTACAAAAGCACTGAGCAACTCAAATGTAAGCTGAATGGATGGTCCCTGATTTTTGTTCCTGGAAGTTTATATGTTTTTCTTTGGTCTAAATTCAGAAAAGTGTGACTTTTGTCCTTGTGGTGGAACATTTTACCTCTTCAACATAGGGGAGGGGAGAAAAATGGCACAGGATTTATTTTTTTTTTTAATTTTTTTTCGTCATGAACAAATGAAAGCAAGAGCAAAGCCATCTTCATTTTGGGATTCAGGCTTCAAATTTCTCTTTAAACCATTTTTAATAGAAACAGTAAGTTATAAATCATCTAAGCAATTACCTGAACACAGACGGAGTGGGGCCCAGCCTGGGCTTCAGCCCCAGATGTTTCTGGACTACAATAATGGCCCAGCCCAGATATTTACAGCTTAATTTCTGTTCATGTGCACTTGTCCATAAATGGTTCCTTTTCCATTTCCAGTTCAGCAACTGAACCACTTATAGTAGAGAGTGATTTAAACATGAATGATGGTAAAATGTGGATAGAGACAATTTACCTTCGGAAACTTTAAAGTCCATTTCCAGTATTTAAAATGTAAGGTAACTCTGGAACAGAGAATGATTGATCAGTAAGTGCCCCATTTTAAAAGCCATGTTCTTATTTTTTTATCTATATAGTAATTTTATACTTTTTTTTTTCACTTAGATTTTCTGCAGTTCAGAGCAGAGACTTTTTTCTTCCTCCTTTTAATGCTGTGATACCTAGCACTACCTGCAGCGCAAGCTGGTGTATCTAACGGCTCCTCTCCACGTTCCTGTCCTTCTCCCTGCTCCTCCCAACCAGCCCTATCGCTTGAAACTAAACAAATTGAAAATAATGATTGGTAACCATCTGCTGTGCTGAAATTCCACGTACAGCAGTTAACTCCATTTTACAAAACAACTTCAATCTAGTGAATTGCAGTGCAGTTCTTGGTGGCAGCAGATAGCAACGAGCCGCTCCGAGTTCCTCTAGACAAAGCAGTTCACGTAGGGAGGAGCGTTAGGCAGAGTCACTTGGGGATGGTGGGGTGGTGGGGAGAATGCGTTCACCGTCAGACAGTTCGGTGGGATGCGTTTGAAGCTGGAGAGAATCTAACCACAGCCTAATTGTTTCATCTGATTTAAAAAGGGGCTGGTCCATGAAACTGTGCAATCGTGCAAACGTGCGCCCTTTACTTCGGTTTTGTGTTTCTGCAGCCGCAGTGCGATGCGACGAGCGGCACGGTCGGCTCTCAGTCACTTTCGTGTGACTTTTTGAGTGCCCAGAGGAAAACTCAACCAAAAACTAGATTGTGTAGCTGGTCAAAGTGTATCAAAGAACAATAATTATTCATAGAGTTTCTATTGAAGAAACTCTTTTATTGATGCCGAACTGTAGCAAGAAGTGCTTTAAACAGTGACGGACTGCCAAACAGCAGATACTCAGATGGCAACAGACTATGACGTAATATTAAAATAGGTACTATTATCATCTACGTTTTTGACTCACTTTCAGTTATTTGAGCTTACATTTTGATCGTGTATAAAGAAAGTTGCTTAAAATGGGCAGTATATTGAGTTCAAAGGACCCATACAGTTCATAAATTCTCTGGTGTCTACTGGATTTTTCATCAGGGAGACTTCCAATAAAAATGATCTATTTTAGAAATAATATTGTTTAGTAGGTTGAAATGTAGTGTAATAAAATTAGACCTTCAGTCTTCTAAAGTTACTACTTAGATGGCACCCTTGGGATGGTAAAATGGCTGTATAAGCAGATGAATCAGACAGTTTCACTGATGGATACATTTGTCAGTCTCTGTTACAGATATAATATATTCTTATATCTGTAATCCTGACACTGTTACATCCAAATGAAATCAACATGAGGTTGTCATCTTTAAGCAAATATGTTAAGTGTTGTCTTTTGTGCTTTGGATTTGAAAGAAAGGGGCCCAAGGGAGCCAGCATCATGCAAATGGAACAAATCCCATTTCTTCTGAGCTGTGCTGTTTCCCCCTTCATGGCAGCTGGCTGTGTTATCTTTGTGTGTTTCTCTGAGTGCTGACAATTCTTTCAGTGATCTAAGTTAGGGCACATTAGAAAGTGGAAGCAGCTGTCTGTCGTTATACTGAGAGACGTGTTTGCTCTACTGCAAAGATGAAGGACCATGAATCCTTGACACACTCTCTCCCCCCTCCCCCTTTACTTTCCAACATGATCAACATTCAGACGCACAGATTGTCTGCTTGGACAGTTTTTTGTTCTGACTGACAGCATCTGGCATAGACAAATTTAAAAATACATAGCATGCCATGCTTGGAATTGGAACATCCCTTCTTTATTAATCTTCTCATTTAAACCATTCATTTACATTTCAAGAAAGGTTACAGCTTGATATGGTTGAAACATTTATTTTAAATGAATAACCTCCTAATGAAATATCTTGAATGAGCCTCAAACAGTCAGTGTTCATTAAAAATTACACCTGATTAGTATGGCCTTGGAACTGTTGTGAAGATGTAAGATTTCCCCATTGTCTCAATTCATAATAGAAAGGAAAAAAAGGAAAAAAATGTTTAGGATGTGTGAGTGTGTGTAATTTGTTGTTGTTGGTTTTTGTTTGGGTTTTTTTACCACAGAGCTAAATGAGAACAGTGTTTTCACTTGCAACCCCACGATCATTTTCAAGAGTACCGTGTTATAAAGCAGTAGCCTTTAAAATGCTATTTGTCTAATTAAATCTGGATTTGCTGGAACAATACATTTGAAGGAAATGCCTAAATAGTGTTTTGGTTTAGTCTGATAAGGCGTTTATGATTGGAGAGACAAGATGCTTTATGATTTGTGTAATGTGAAATCATGTATATATATATATATTTCTACTGAGAAGTATTCACGTGTTTGTATACGGTACTTTACTAGTAAAATAGAGCTGAAATGGTGGACCACCCACTGAAATGTTTATGCACGTGCACATGCACATATGCACATGTACATTCTGTGCGCTCTCAGCTTCATGATCCAGGTTAGCAATGCAGACATGCTTGTCTAGCATTTATGTGGAAAAAAATGTGAAAATTGACTGTACCAGTCAGAATACGGACTTTGAGTCCAGAAAGGGAGGAAGAAAAATCTCTTCTTGTACTAGGCATTTGAGATGCTTTATATCACTGTGGATTGCAGCGTTAACTACTGGCAGTACAGAAAAAAAATATCTTCCAGAAGCAGGGGGGAACCCCTGGTATTATAATAAAACAGAGGAGCGTTGAAGTGCTTGGCAGTAAATATGTAAAACAAGTATCCGGTTTATTTGGAGAGGAAAAGGATACTGTAGCAGACGGGCTCAATTAACAATTGTAAGCGGGAGAGGATTTGTATTCCTTCAGTAAATGTAGGAGAGGTCATTTGCTTTAGGATAAATTCTGACAAATACCAGATATAGATATAAAGGTTGGAATAAATATGACAAAAGATTTTCAGTTGTACATCAAGCATTTTGTACTTGCAACGGCCATTTACGTTTTTTTCTCAGTGAATAGATTTCTTTTTTATTAATGCTTTCCTGAATAATATATTTTTAAATTAATTGACTGTGAAACAAGCATTTTGGGACAATAGGAATTTTAATACCGGTTTGAAATATCTATTAGGCTTTTTAAAGAATTCTTTTAGTAATGCCTAATCTATTTTTCCTTTTCCAGAGGAAGCACTAAGACGCTAAGTTTTCCGCACAGGTTTTGCTATGCTAGTTATGTGTAATCATGAAAGTGAAATCAAATTTTATTTTAAATAAAATCATATTTTTTACCCACAAACTGTTCCATTTATGTGATAAACTTCTCTTTTGATTTTTTTTTTTTTTTTAATGACTAGTTATAAAGGCTTGTACAGATATGCATCTGTAAGCAAACTGGGAATAGGTTAGAGAACACAATTCCCTGGTGTAAAAAGCAAGGTTTAGCAGTAATGCTTTTAATCTGGACTTGTAGAGGATTCGGGAGCATCCATAGATCTGCTTCAGTAATTAGCATACCCCAAGTGGCACTGGAAGAGACATTTGCCTAAAAACTTGATGTCTTCATTACACTGTTTACATTTTAATTAGAAACATGAAAATTAGTGATTCATACGGACAACTATAGTTTAAGTAGGTTTGCTCACCATCCAATAAATCATAGAGAGGGGGAAAAAAAGGGAGGGGAGAGGAAAAAAAAAAGGCAACTCCACAACCTGCATCTACAAACAAGAAATCCTCTCAAACCAGCTGTAATAAACAGTTTACTAGGAATCATTCATGGTAATAATATGTTGATATTGGAACCTGTTTAAAGCATGGGTTTTATTTTATCAGGGATGAAATTTCCATGTAAATTAGCCAAGGTAATTTTAAAGATAAATCTACTTGCATGCAGCGCTACATGTATGTGAATGACGTGTGCCTAGGCTAAATGTATGTAGCCTCTGTGTGTGCATGGATAGAAAATTGCAGATATATTAAGGAGAAGAGTTGGTGTAGGAATATTTGGCGCTACGTATGGCTGCAGGGAAGCCGGTTTAGCCTGTTTCAGTATGTCTCCATAAATACACGTATAAACATCTGTGTAGCTGCACACGGAGATGTGCGTGTACCCAAACACACGTGTGTGTGCGTGCACAGAGACAGGTAAGGATCTGCTGGTCGTTTCCCCCTGAATTTCGCATGTACCTGTCAGCACCAGTGGCCTAACACCGCTCGCGCCGTCCAGGAGTGATGGGGAGAAGCAGCGGTGCCTGTCAGTGTCCCTGCCTGAGTCAGCAGCATGTCCAGTGCCTGCGCCGGGCGACAGTCACTCATCCAGCCCCGGCCTCCCGGGGGGCCGCCAGCCTCCCCCGCGCCGGGGAGAGTGACCCCGCTGTCTGGCACGCTCAAGATCCCGCACCGCGCCGCACCGGCGTGCGAGTTCAAATCCCGACTCGGAAAGGCAGAGCTGGGATTCCAGCTAATGACTCAGAGATGCACGGGGTCAACGCTCTGGTGATCTGGAGTACTGAGCCATCGCGCCAGCTTAGTTGTACTTTTTCCTTTTTGAGTCCCCCCCTCCCCTCCGTAACTTGCCATTTTACCCTCCGCGCTGCTACCCCCAGTCCCTTGTGGTAAAAGTGATGATATGCAAAACTGCTTCTCTTCTTCTAAGAACACTTCATGGGTTGCAGTCCTTTGGATTTTAGTTTGACCCACTTGATTTAAAAAAATCGTTTTGCTTGGGGGGGCATGGGGGAGTTGTTTTCTACACTATTAACTTTGTGTTACGTTAGTTCCATATAGCTTGTTTTGGGCATTATGCAAATATGGATAACCAATTTCTTTGAATGGGAGAGTGAGCCTCAGGAGCAATAAGTAAAAACTTGTTGGTTTAATATTAATCTCTATTTCTTTAACGGAAAATAAGGAAGTTTCTTTATCCCTTGCTTCTTATAGTATTTCTTTTTGTTGGAATCCTTAAGATTTGTAGAATAATCTCTTTCCAGAACTCTCATTCTGCATTGTTATTTTCTTTATCTATATGTTTATAAATTTACATATATAATTCTTCTTCTGTACCTCAGATTTTTTGACAGTACACAATATGCCTCACAATAAGCTTTTTATAGAGAAGTTTCACATTTGCCAATATGAATTGTGTTTTTGTTCTTTCATCATTCAAGTGGTATTTCTGAGCCAGGGAGTAAGTCAACCCAGGTATATCTTGTGACTATTTTAATGCCTTATATAAGCATTTCACATGCCCAAAATAGACAATACTGTCTCTTTTTTGCATTTGTTTTAATATTAAAATAACGTTCAGTTTATGTCAAACTCTTTCATTTAATCTGAAGATTTGTCTTCCTTTTTCGTAATTTAATTTTTTATCAGAAGTTATTAGTATAGTTTCTAATTCCTGGTAATTTGGCAGCACTGCAACGAAGTAACTTGGGCACACACTTTGTAACGTGATTGACTTGGTGACAGTGCTCTGTCTTCGTTTGTTCTGGTTTTTCTTTTTTTTTTTTTTTTTTTTCCCATCTTCTGTTAGTTTCTCCTCAGGCCACCTTTGCTTCCCATCTTATTGGGTGTAGGCATGCTATAAATGCGACTAAACAGAACTGTCTGCCTCTGCAAAGACAGAAACATGCTGCTTGCTTGTACGTACTGCAAAATCCTAATAGTTTTGTGCTATCTGTTAAATTCAGCGTGCTTTTTGCATCGTGGCACGAACCAGTTGTGCTGCGAGGGGAAGCTGGCTGCCTGCCAGCCATCGACTATGAAATCCCAGCTACCTGAGAGCTTATCAGTCCTTTCGCTTTGTAAAAGAAAAAGTGATGAAAATGTTGGTAAACTGCCATGAAGGTTTAAGGCTGCTGGAATAAGGAGCCGTGTAATCAGATTGGAAAATGGAGCTTGAGATTCGCTGCATGGGAAGCGGTCGCCTGTGGACCTACCGAGCCGCTGTGCGAGTGCCCGGGCTGACCACTTTGTTAGCAAATCAGCTTGTTTGCTGCAGCAGCAGGGTGGAATAGCCCAGTCCTTGTGATGGTATGTAACACCAGTAATATCTCTTGCTTTGCACAATGTAATCAGCTTGCAATTAGCTCACTCCGCATTAACCTTCTCGATATTTTTTTCTCCCTTTTGTAAGACTGCGCACTTTAAACAATTAGCTATAGAAAGTAATCCTTCAAGCAAATCAAAGCCATCCTTTAATTTTATCACCCTGCTGAAAAAGTATCAGGTGGTCAACTGGTCTTCATCAGCTGCTGGAAATTCTCAGGCTCACTGTAGCGTGGAGAGGTTCTTTAACCCATTCACATTTAGAAAAATGTCAAGATTTTATATTTCTCACGGAATATAATGCTGCATCATGAAGCTGCAATTGGAATTGTTTTAATGAAAAGCCTTGGGAGAGCCCTTTCCTACAAAGACGGCTTTTACGCTTCTGTTTGTTTAGGCATTTCCATATACTACCTCTCAGAAAGCTTTGATGACACAGCCACTTGTACTGATAATTCCACTGCTTCACCTTCAGTGAACTTGATTCACTAAGGTTGGAGAGAACAAGGCTATCGTGGCTGATCTCGTGCGTTGCTTTTTAATCCTCTGAAATAAAAGCCAGATAACAGGAAAATTTGCGTGGCAAGCAAACTTCCTTTTAGGCAGGACAGGGAAAGTTTTAATGCCATTTGTGGAAATGTGGAAGCTTGCAGTTTAGCTTAGGGAAATAAAACTTAATTCAAACTAAGAGAGCAGAACACGACCCGCCTTGCTTCTATTTGAATGGCTTACCCACCCAAAAGTTCCTTTGTCTATTTGATAGTTTCGGGTTTTGTTACAGGCTTGAATTTTTCAGAGTGATCCTGCAAAACATGCAATTATTTATAACCTGGCAATCTAGTAAAATAGGAATATGCCTGGTATTTCATGTAAAAGTTTGCTTCTATTTCAATAATTGTTTGACATGCCTTGCTGATTTCTAAACTTAAATCACTTGACAGTTATGCTCATATGAGTAAGAGCAGTGAAATTAGTGACAAAAATATTTATGAATAATAATGTTGTGCGCGAGCCTTATCGTATTACATTCATTACATGAAAATAAATACTGTGGGTTACTTAAGGTTGTAATGAACAAAGTGATCTGAAACTCCTGACCAGATACTTTGTTTAGAAGATACTGGAAATGGTCAGCAGCTGCTTCATTTCAGTCATTTCATTGAATTCCAGTAGATCAGAGCAATAAACTGAATTTATAATATGTGATCTGCTTTTACCAATGATCTCTGTGAAAGCAGTATTGACTGGCTGTGTTAAAGTCATCTTTTATTTCTCTTTGTAGAATGTGAGCATGTTTTGAAAATACAAATCCAGCTCTGACTAATCATACTACATGTTAGCTTTGGCATAGCTTTAATATGTATAAAAATTCTGGAATTTATGTGCACATCTGTTTTCTGTGTGATCCAATTTAAAAAAATTAATAAAAAATAATAAAAAAATTTAAAAAATTACCTGCATACATCTTACGCTGCAAAGATCTACTTTATATTCTTTTAGAGGACAAACTCCATTAGATATGCACTTACTGTACATTGGATTGTAAATCTTACAATTTAATGGTAATTCAGTGAGCAGTTATTGCTTCTGTGGCCTTTTTTCTTTCTTTTTTGTCCCATCTCACTTGTGAAATAGGGTTACCCTTTACAAGTGTCACATCCATAGATTCATCTTTTGTACTCTATAGTTGTTCCTAGTGCATCATTCTAAGTGAAAAGAAAAATAGGAAGCCAAAGCTACAGGAGGGGCATTGGGGGATGGGGTCTATACATAGAAATACAGCATATAGCAGCAGAAAGACCAAGGCAGTTTAGCATCAATCTAACAGATAAAAATTTTGCTGTAAAGGTACATTTTCTTTAACCTCATTCTCATTCATTTTTCCATACCACTGTGGCTGGCGTTTGAATTCCCAGGAAGCAGAAATGGTGTCTTAATGATACGAGCCTTTTCGCCTTGCTTACACTGCTAATACTCTTATCCCCTTTCTGATATGAAACACTTTTTGTAGAAACAATATACACATTTGTAAAGAAATTATAAAAGGATTCTCCTTTTGAAGATAATGAGTTCTCTTCAGGAACTGCAGGTTACGTGGAACACAAATGAGCTCTAAGTGGAGGGATTTAAAGTCCTGCTAGAGCATTTAATTTCTTGAGGAAAGGAGTTCAGTTCAAGGTTAGCCTGTTATTGTGGCACTGGCAACTACTTCTCTCATTCCTGTTCTTCTGCCAGCAGTACCACACAAAAGGCAGTCATTTTTATTTAATGCATAGGGAGGTATTAATCACTGCAGTGTTTTCTCGCAAAAAATTTGTCTTATCAAATTCATTGTTTCACCACTCATGACAATAATAGGTGTTTAATTACTCAATAAGAGCAGTTTATAGATTCCATTTTTCCTGTTTGCTGGACAAATGGCATTGATTTTGTACTTTGATGCAACATGAAACTGTATTAAACACAATTAGAATTCTAAGGCTTGCAATGTGTATCAGTTATGGTAACTGCGGTCCTTGCTAAAGAAAACTGCATCTTCCAAATTTTCACTACGTTTAAATTCCCAGGAGAAGAAAAGATCTTTAAGGACACTCCTTTTGTTATACAAGTCCTTAGTATGGGGGTTTTTTTCCTGTTTTGTTTTTCTGGTGTTTTTTTTGGTATGTTTTTAAACTAGCATTTATGTTTGCTACAAATTTTATATATATATAAAGACAAATAGTTTAGGAAATAGTTTTTCAGATAATTATGCCCTTACAGTAGTAATAAGGTGTGCACATTCCAACCTCCTCAACAGTTTTACCATTGTCTCATCCTACCTTCATGCCATACTTAGGAACAAGGTATCCTGTGTGGAAATTAAAAATGATGTTGTAACCCATGCTTGAGTTTGAACAGTAAAAATTTATGAGATTAGGGAAGACGGCAGACTTTTTCTGTTTTTCCTAGAGCTTTCAGTTTTCTTCAAAGGGTGACTATTAAGCCACGTGTGGGTTTTTCTTTTTTCTTCTTTCTTGTTTTTAAAATTATTATAAGTTTTAGTGATGTTTATTATTCCACTGTCACTCATGGCACGTTATTGATATATCAATATCTCATAGGCTTGAGCCTTTTCTTCAGGTGGGATTTTAGCTCATTTGCAAAAGTTGCATTGCTAAAACAATCATTTAGCACCACCTTTGTGGGTCAGTATGTTTTTAATTACAATTCTTTTCTGCTACTGGTGCTTTTGCAACAATTTCCAATTGGGCGTGTTTAATGTGTTCTTATTTTGTGTTTGTTTTTGTTTCCAAAGAGTCATAATTAAAGATCATGAACTGAAGGTGAGCATACTCAAGTACCTGTATCTGAACCAAAAAAAGAAGGATTTCTGTAAATGTGCATTCCACTGCACAAACTTTTTTAAGTAACCAAATCTGTTTTGATGCTTGTCGGGTTCAAAATTCTAGGTAAATAAATTAGATTAAATCCTTAGTGTACAATTCCTACTTTTTCTAACAGATTTTACTTCTAGGTTCTGCATGGAGCCTGTATTTTTCCTCATTTAGCTCAGTTTTGGGTATTTCTTGACATTACAGACAATTTATGAGAAATGTACTTTGACTGAAAACATTTGCAAAGAAAACGTGTCACAGACAGAGATACCTGTGTTGTTTTTTCCTGCATGTAAGTGCATCAAATTACAACTGAAACAGAGAAAGAAAATGCGAGAATTTGAAATACTGAGATATTTGAAATACCCTTTATATTGCATATGTAGGTGTGGTGTGTGCTTGTAGCATGATTAATATCAAGAAACACCCATCATTTAATGAACTGTTTTTAAAGGAAGGAATATTTTTGCTCCTACATACCTACAGTCATCTTTTTTGTTACAGTTTTTTCAAATCTTTTAGAAAGTATTACAAAAACTCTAAAAAGCTCTGATTCCTTCTTTAAATTTGCTTTAAAAGCTGGAGTGGGACTACTCATGCTTAAACTTCAGGACATGCTTAAGTGCTTTGCTGGGTCAAACTTTATACTGGGTGGACCTTCTTGTTTCTCCTTTCAGACAAGTGATTTATTTCCTATGTGTTCTGAATAACTTGGGCACCAATGGCGCATTCCATTGTTTATGTTTTAGGCGGTGGATTAGGTGTTCTTCGCTTTATGAAAATCAATACAAATTTCAATTACACAAACAGCAGGTAAGACATTAAAATTAAAAGGGTGTTGGATGCACGTTCTAATCGGCGGCGATGTCTCAGCTATCCAGATGTTATGGGAAAATTGAATAAATGTAAGTGGGATTCTGAATAATTGAATATATTGTTCTTATTTATTTGGATTACTGTAGCACTTAGAGGTCTCAACCAAGATGATGACCTTGTTGTGCTGGTATTGTAAAAACATGTAGTGAGAGACTGTTCTGCGTCAGAGAGGTTACATTCTAAATAGCTGAGACACACAAAGGTTAATAGGGACACAAAGAGGCGCTGAAATGTGAAGAGACTTGCCCAAGGTCATATAGCAGGTCAGTAGCAGAGCTGAGAGTTAAGCCTACATCTCCCGACTCCCACTGCAGTGTCCTATACTCTAGATTTCCTCCCCAATGATTAAACTATCTGCCTTTTAATGGCTATGGAGGGAAGTGATTGTCACTGCCCAAAATTCCCTGCTAAATCAAAGGCATTTGACTACATTTCTACATGGCTCTTGCATCTCATAGAGAATATAGAGATCTAATTTGGTAATATGGGAGAGAATGTTAATGCATGACTCTAATTTTGCCCCGCTTATTACAAATTTAGCAAATACTTTCCGAGAGGTGGATGCTGTTTCATAGAACGTTAGCTACAACTGCTGGTGTTTCTTGCTGTTTTACACACCTGGTTTTGCTTTTCAGGTGTAGCATACAAAATCAGAGATAGGGCTAACCGCCTTGATTGGCTCTTAGGGAATAAACGTTTTAATTGCTTTGGCCAAGCTGCTCTGAAGCCTGTATCCTCCTTATGACAGTTCACTTCAGAAGCTACACTGCTTCATTTCAGTAACTTTATTACCATTTGGCTCAGAGATTGCTATTTCGCCTTGGCCACAGATTTCATCAGTTGCCCGGTTCACCTTTGTCCACACTATACTTGTGAAATGACCTGCTCCTTTAGTGCTTGTCAATAGTAAATTGCTGCATCCTCAGTGTCCAGGCTGAAGCACAGTAAAGAACACAACTCTTTATTAAATTACTGGATTTTACACTTAATTTTTTTGGATTAAACCTGAATGTGAAAAGTCTTAATTACCATTTAATACCAAGTAATTAAAGCACTGGCCAGGGTCAACTATATAAAGCACATCAGTTTGAACTGCCACCTGATTAATAGGCTTGGTGATATAAAAAGTTCAGCACAAAAGCATGCTCTGCCAGGGTCACTGCTTTAATAGCCGTGGAAAGTGCAGTTTTTGCTGTAATTCTGTTCCAACAATTGGATCAAAATAATAATTTGTGAGGGTGTTCATGGTTGGCTTCTCCAGCATGACGTCAGGTACATTATTTGAATCTGACGTCAGTTAAATAGGTTTGGTGGGATATGGTGATGAGGAAATCGGTTTGGCTCAGATCTTTTCTTAATTCCATTTACATTCTTCAAAGTGAACCATCAAGTGTGGTTTTTTTCCAGCCTTCTCTTCCAGATGAGGGTTAAGTTTAGGGAAGGATAGGAGATGTAACGTGCATCAGTTGTGTGTCAGTATTTTCATCTGTTTACAGATATATAATAATCGATATTTTTTCTAGCCATGGTTCTGTATGCATTTGGGTGTGTGTTAGTGTCTGGGAGTGTGTGCAGACAGAGTTACAGTGCATAGTTGGCTTAATAGCTGTGTTTTTATATCCCTGTGTGTGTATCTCTATGTATGTATCTCCCTATATTGTATTCTGTTACGAATGTTTTTCCTGCGCCATGCTTAGCCCCAGAGGCTCTGGTCTGCAGGATCATTTGAAAATTGCGCTGTGTTCACATTCAGTATAGTGGGGTTTTGTTCTGTTTTTTTAAACTCCTAACAGTTTATTGATAGGGCACAGGCAAACTGCTGCACCTTCTGAGGACTCGGTTAGCTTTCCCCGGGCTCGGTATGTGTGCAGCAGGCAGCCCGTGCGTTAGCAATCGCAGGATGGGAGCCATAATGATTTTCACCTACCGACGGCTCCGTGAGCGTTAATTCTGACAACACCCTACAAAGTAGGTAAGCATGGTTTTCCCCACTTTATCACTGAGGCCTCTTGAGGAAGGATTAACGCCTCGATCTCACTGATAAGTGTGCCTGTGCTTAGCTCTAAACATGTAGGCAGACCTATGGGTTTGAGTGGGAGAGCCTTTTTCTGCAAAGTTAAGGACATATGTTTTGAGCACATTTTCTAAATGAGCAGAAGATTTCCACATCAGAGCTAGATTTTGTGTCTGGAGTACTTGGTGTTCCGTCTTTGTTCTTCATAGTTAAGCACTGTTTTAAAATAAACTTACAAATACTATTTTTTATTATTTACTACAATGATTACTTGATATATGCTAGCAAGGGTGTCAGCTGCGATATTTCTGTTGAAGATTGCTGAGTTTTGTGAGTTATTTGCTGCAGTTTCACTGTGCTTTTGATGTCAGTGTGGAACAGGTGTTTTACTCTGCTTTTTTTATTGTTTGTAAATGCAAATTTTGTTTTCACCTGTGCTCTGTATAGTTATAGCACACAAGGTACTTCGCTGTGATTTGGGACTCTCTGTACTGGATGCCCCACTTCTCTGTAAGAGCACATGGGAAGAGGATGCAGTTAAAGACAACAGAATAGAAGCTGGCAGAAACAGTTCTCTTTTACTACAACCTTGTTTGAAAACATGGCTGGGAGAGCTCACACAGCCATGAAAGATGTCAATGTGCACCCTTCCAGGCAAACAAAAATTTCTGTCAGGGCAGTTCTTGGCACGGCAGCCCCTGGGCTCTCACGCTGCCTCCTGCTCCCTTACTCTCTTGGGCATCGGCTGCTGACTCTGAGGGCTGCATGTGGGTTTCGGAGGGAGCTGGGATTCATCTCATCCCATCCTCAGGCATGAACTGCAGGAGTTGGTTTGCATCCAGCTCTACACATGGAGTGCTGCATGGGTAGTGCAGGACCATATTGCAAATGGTACCGTGTGGGGCTGGCACAGTTGCTTCTTCTCCGGATGCTCGTAAAGCTCCTTTAATTTCAAAGTTGTGGAGTGAACATTTTAAATAACAAATGGGAAAGCTGACTTCCACTCTGGTTTTTTTTTTTGGCATTTGCTCATGATCTGCTTCTGTTACGGATTGAATATCTCCTGCTAGATGTGAATGAGCATGCTGATGCATGTTCACAGGCTCTGAGATAGCGTTCAAAGCGGTTACAGGTTCTTTTAGCAACCACATGCCTTTCAGTTTTACTCTTAAAACAGGACCTGCACAGCAATAAATCGAAACTTCAATTGTCAGAGAATTTCAGGTTCTGATAAATAGACACAGCAAGCCTAGCTATTTCTTAATATTCCTAGTATGATGAAATGAGTTTAGCAGAATGATTCCTGAGAGATGAACAATTTCAGCATACTGAGCAAGGAAAAGGGAACCTCGCGATGCTAAGTGATTCACTGATTAAACTATAGAAATTATGCCTCAGGCTGTACTGTAGTTGGAACTTCCTGTAAAACTGTATTCTTTTCATAATATAGCTGATAGACACAAGGCAATATCAAAATGTCAGTCATTCAAATTTAGGCACTCATAAACACATTTCCAAAAGCGGTGCCCTATTTTGCAGGTGGCAAAAAAGAAAAGTTGCTTGGGAGGCACTTGTGATCTAGCAGACAGTGACTCTTGTGGTAGATGGGATTACGGAAGCTCCAAGGTTAACTTGTGAAAGGTTAAATTTTGAAAAGGTAGTGGCGTGAAAAAAGAAAGGACTTATTAGTGTATTTGAAATTGTTTTCGGTTCAGTCAGTAGCGGATTAATGACAACAATACCAGCTTTCTTTTTTTTAAAACTGGGTCTAGGCTTCCCAAGCATTTTCATATCCTCTGGTAGAATACGTTGGAAATTCATCCACAGGACTCCAGATCATCTCAACCGAAAAACCTGGACAACAAAAATCGGTGTGATGATAAAAAGAACTTGAGCTCTGTTTTGAAAACAGCCCTTCTGTGTACACATGATAGAAATCTGAAAAATTAGAGCTCAATTTTTCTGTCTTTAAATATGCTGATTCTTTATTGTTGGAGACTTAAAAAGCTAGCCACTGGCTTAAAATTGGTCACTAACCTGTAGAGAAGCCTTCTAATAGGAGAATATGCATGAAAATGCTCTGTAGAGCCTTACCCCCTCCATATAAGCTGCACAGGGTGTGTTTTATTTCTGTTTCTTTATGTTCTGGAAAACTCCTGTGGACAGACTAACTGCACGATGTTTCAACCTGTTCTGAGGAGGTGAAAGTTGGTAACTGGAAGAAAGAAGACAATTGTTGTAAAGGTTGATACCCAATCTTAATACATATTTGAATGCTCTTTAACAATTACAGCCTGTCAAATTTTTCAATGTACAAACCTATTCTATACAAAGGAAGGTGCTGAGCGCAGACATATTTCCACTGAGTGAAATGAGTACGTCTCAGTTCTGATAGCTACTTGACATAGTTTTAAAAGAAAAAAAAGTTTGATGAGCAAAATATAAATTGTTTGGTTCTATTAAGAAATGTCACCGTTTATCCAAGTGAAACTATTAAGCCATAGCCTGCATCTTTTCTTTCACCTTGGTGTATGTCTAGGGTAAAGGTTCAAACCAATCCTTTTCATGTACATAATCATGGGCTGCAATTAATTACAATCTGGTTCTTTTAAAAAGAATCCATTAAGAAATCATACTAGATGAACAACCACTAAGGTAGAAAATCTGATGCATTAAGAGTTACCAGCTTGCCATGTGAGCATTTAACAACACTTAAAAGAACATTAAGAGTAACTTGTGTTTTATGGCAGTATTCACTGAAACGAAAATTAGAGGAAAAAAAATAACACACAAATAACCCAAGCTTGTATCCTGCTTAGTAGGAAAAAACATTGATTGTTGCTGTGCAGCAAGAACGCTTTTGCATGATCATATGGCAAAATGTAGAATGTTAAAGTAATGGTTTAGTAACCAGAAAGTTACCGCACAATGCTGCCACACGGTTGTTAACGTGAAAAAATTGTCTTTTGGTAAAAGAAAATAAAGTTCTTTGCTGTCCTGAGGGAAGATAAGCTGGGTCTAAATCTGAGTTCTTGTGGAGCATCACAGCTTCCACAAAGCAGCCCTCATGGGCTGCTGACTAAAGCATTGGGCAGCTGAGGCACATCAGCCCTGTTGGGTACCTGCATGGTACCTGCTATCTGGAGGACCTGAGTGAGGTGGAAACGTATATCTGAAATAAACCACTATATCTGCAGGCATGGTGACTGTAACCTTAAATGAAAACGCTGTCAAACTGCCTGTCTCTTAGCAGAGGTCAGTAGTGGCTGGTAGAGAAGAAGGTGAGATCCCAGGGGCGTGGAGCTACGCGGGAGCTGGTGGGCGCTGGGGCAGAAGGATCGTGCGCCCACACCGCCACGGGCACTGCGGGGCTGGACCGCGGCGCCCAGCAGGGTGCTGAGTTTCCGAAAGGGTGTGACTCTGTTTCACACTGTGTAAAGCTACTGAATGAGAAATAAGAATGTTTTAACTGATTGCCATAATGTCTAGCAGTTGGAGCAGATTTAGGGAGGGTTTTGGTTTTTTTTTTTCCTTATACTGCAGACAATTGTTAGCTATTAGCTGGAAATATGCTAATGAATCTAATAGGAATAAAATAAGAAAGGATTCCATAGAAATTGCTCAAACTATCACACTTAATAGGCAGTGATAATCCTTCTGTAGTTTTTTTAATCACTCTATCAACTTCTAGAGAAGTAATATTTTTCCCTTGTCAAATTTCATAGCTTGGAAATGTCTTAAAATTGTAATTTCCAGTAAATTTATGTAGGATTTTTCATAGGAATACATATGCTGCTGTGGTTACTGAATTAGAAGGTTTTTAAAAGGAGATAATTACAAAAGTAGAGCCTTCCAAGACACAATCTTCATTGAATCAGTCAGTGGGAAAAGTCTTACTTGTGGTACCTCCAAAAAAGTTCTGCCAGAAAGAAATATGGTATTTAAGACAGAGATAAAGAAATGACAGACTTTATTATCTGCAGGAAATTTATTTTTTTTTTTGACAGGCTCTCAAAGTACAACTGTTGTGGTGAAAGCAGAGCGAGATGATATATCCCAAAAATTTTTACTGACAGTTAGGAAGGGCTGAGGAATGTAGGCAAAGGGCTTGTGATGGTTGTGCTTGACCGGAAAGGCGCCGTGGACCTGCTCCTGGGGTGCTTGACAGCGAGCGAGATCCTGGGGATACGTATCTGGAGCTGCAGGAGAGTGGCCGTGGGATGCTGTGGTTGTCTGCATCTTCTGCAAGTTCAGCTCTGCGTTGTTCTCTCTCGGTCATCAGACTCTTCTGCACCTTTTATTGTGTCATGGCAGTGGTGGCTGTGGTCAACCTGTGGAGGCAGAGGGGCAGCAAATGCAGTTTGCAGCTTTTCAGCAGCAATCTTTGTGTTGTTTACACCCTAAAAGTCTCATTCAGGAAAACCATATTTAGGCATGGTTTTAATTAAGTACGGAAAGGAGTTTCAATTTCTTTTTTGAGATGCTCTTCTAGATGGACTCTAGCCATGTTAATAATTTCTCATTAACACCTCTGGCGTAGAGAACTTTGGGAAAACTTTTTAGGGAAAAACATCCCTTTGTTTATATTTTTAATGTACAGGTCATGTACTTAGGAAAGAGCAGAGAACTTTTTAGCACTGCAAACCTTCCTTTAGTTAAACTCAGCAGGTTATTTGAAATCTCTTTTCTTTTTGTGTCACATGTGAAGTCCAGTGCTTTGAAAGTCATAAGAATGTGAAATAGCATGTAAAACTTACATGTAAACTTATGTGTAAAGCTACTAATGAGAAACATCATGTTGCTGGGCTTTACATTTCCAGGTATACTGCAATCATTAAATCCTGAGAACTGGCTCCAAATACATCAAAATTAGGAACCTCATTGCACAACTTTCATGTTCAACTCTTCTTACAAATTTGTAATTAGAGTATTTAACCTTACTCTCCTTCTGCTTATTAGAAAATGCCATTTTAAAAACTATTATAAAAATACTAAAGCAGAACAAGTGGTTATTTTGACAAACAGTTTGAAACATTCTTGCCTAAATTCCACAAATAAAAAGCCAACTAAATATTCACCCTGAGCAGATTTTCACAGGGGCCTCAGTCAACCTTTATAAAGAATAATTACACAGGTGTTTTAATGTGGGGCAAAGGAAATGATGAAATTAGGGCATAGGAGACACTATTCCTGTTTTGAGGAGGTAGTAGTATAATTGGTAAGGGATTTTTATTGCTGTTTTATTATACAGAGGGTTGTTTTTTACTTTCTCATGGTTGGGTATTGCTTTTCAGGCTCTTAAGTCTTGTGCTTACTAGCATGAATCTGAGCAGAGTAGGTAAGAAAATGCATCCAGTGAAATCTCCCTATGTATCAATACTACATTTTTGAAGTTGTGGGTGTTTGTGTGTGTTTTAATTTTGAGGCTTCCACCACCTCCACCCTCACTAGCTCTCTCTGCAAGCGACTTGTGTCTGGTGGATGAAGACCATCCACTGAAATCCTTGCCAGCACTTTACCTGTTACTGTATTAAAGTAAGGGCTGTGACCCGTTGGGTGGGGTGGGTCCGTTGCTAGCGGATGCCTTTTGGGGCACTGGAGTGAAATACTTGATCACAGGGCTCTCCTCTTGTACCCAGAGCAGGATCAGCCCGTAAATCACATGGGCTAAATTGCCCACAAAGTGTGTTGCCCTGTATTATCTACGTAATGTTTTCATAGAATCATAGAATGGTGTAGTAGAAGTTTAAAGTACGTTTGGCATTTCATCCGTTCTTCTTCTTCTTTTATATGCCTGTAAATACAGGGTAAAAGTCATTTTTTCAGTTTTGTACTGCCTTATTTTGACTGTTTCTATTGAGTAAAATTCCAGAATTAAAGCAGTGATGCTGCAAACATGTTCCAGTCCTGACCTTCTTTCCCAGCATCGCTGTAATATTCGTGTTCTGTACTGCGCCATCATTTCATGAGGTCTAAAGACTGGGTTGCAGCAGCAAGGGCAAGCATCACTGCAGTTGGTACAGGGCTGGCATTTTATAACAAAGGGACAAACATTCATAATGTTTTACTACGTTTATTTGGCAGTTGTAATTTTTTTGTGTGTAATTTGGTTGCTCTCGATGGGTTTTGGTTTTGTGGCTTTCTTGTACTTTTTGCAAAGAGAGATGAAAAAGGAACTTAACTCTTCCAGATTCAGTAGTAATAATGTAAACCTAATAGTGTTAAAGAAGAGTTCCCTATTAGGAAATAGGTTGTAAGCAAGTATACAAGTCAGGGAGTATCTCTGTGGGACATTTAGTTATTGCCTTATCTTCTTTGCCAAAGGTTATTTAAAAACTAAAATTTTAAATTAAATTAAATTAAATTTCATTTAATCTTGCTTGCACTTTTGCAGACCCACTGTGATTAATTTAAAACAGAAATTATTTTGAAAGAATTCATTCCATACAAAATACAGGCATGAATTCATAGTTTTGTTTTGGTTTTTTTTTTTTTTTTCAGGATTTGTTTGACAGAATTTCACCTAATGCTCTATCCAAACCAGCACGCTTCACTTAGTTTCAGCCCCAAATTACATCGTTCGACCCCAGTAGAAGTTTCCTCCGTTTCAACAAATCGAGCCCAAGTTTGTGTGACAGTGGATAGATGAGGTGAGCTGATGAGGGTCTGGGAGGCATTACAATCAGAGTGGCAGGTGAGGCAGCTCTCAGTGAATGGATTTGAAGGACTAAATGTGAGGGTTTAGAAACGGAGGAATTGCCATAGTGGGTTACAGCCAAAGTCCATCATGAAAATGTCTCAAGTTTGTCCGTAACTCTCAGAAAACACGTTAGAGACGGGTGCATGAAAAGCATGGTTACAATCAAAAACAAGCGGAGTGAGAAGACTTATATCGATTAAGTCTATATCTGTTTTACAAAATCTGTGCTTCCTGAAGTTTTCTTTTGGTAATCTTAATCCAAGGCAGTTTGCTTTGGTGGAATTGAATGAGTTTTCTTTTCTTTTCTCTTCCACACACACCCTCCCCTCCCCGCCCTGGCTGTGGATTAATGTAGATAGACAATGCATTCCCTGTGAACTAGGAGTTATCATCCAGTAGCTACTGAGACTAAGATGAAGAGCAAGGACTGTTTTTATTGTAATCAAACTGCTTAACTGAGTTTGGAACATTTGTTTAGGGTTAGATATACTGGTAGGATAAAACTGTAGGAAAAGCTGAACCTGCCTGTGCTGAAACTTGCTCTCGCTATGGATGCTCGTACAAGGACTGGATAGCTGCAGAGGACTCAGATGTTGCAAATTGGTCTTTTAAGTTTTATAAATTATATTTGTCCTCTTGCTGCTTTGGTTTTGCCAATGTAAAGATCATAGGTTTTATTTGATTATATTCTGGTAATCTGTTAAATGAGACTGGGTCACCTTGCACCATGCGACATTTCACTTCACTTCTAAAACTTAATGCCATCTTTTTATCTTTCGCTGAGTGGATGTTAGAGGACATAACATTAATGTAAGACAGGCATCTCTAATATTTCATGAATGGCCTTTAAAAAACCTCAAAAAAACAAACCTAAGAATTAAAAATTGACACTAGGCTAGTGAATTTAGTCACCTTTCTCAAATGTTGAATGGTTTTCCATTTATGTACCTCATCTATTACAAGACCTTTTCTTTGTCAGGCAAAGCTATTAAAAAGCATAGGTGGTTTCCTCAGACTGAATATATTATTTTTCTCTTAGGGTGGGGGGATAGAGAGATTTCCATGAAAAAGTGGTCGAGAACTGAATACCCCAAAGTAAGGCTCATCGATTTTCATTGGGTTACAATTCACTATTAAAAACTGGGAGGTCTGGGATTTTGTGTTTCTGTGTAATTCTTTTGTTTACCTCACTTTGTGTGCCTTAAAAATTAGTCTATACATTCCAGCTCTATAGGAATGTCAGGTAGGTTAAATCAAGATCTTATGAAGTGTTCTAAAAAAGTGCATACCAGTAGTAAATTATGTGGCCTTTGCCTTACTTTTTTTTTTTTTATAGTGCATTTATCACTTGTACTATTCCAAAATCATGTGCTATAGTTACAAATGTGGATAGCTATGTGTGAATTCATTTTTTTTTAATCTTATATGTCTACAGATTGTTTTAGATATACCAGAATGTTGGGCTAGGTAGAGCTTTTTGTAGCAATATCCCTGCATGCTAATTTTTATGTATGGTAGAAGATACAAAATGCTCGCTGCTAAAACATGCAAGGGTGATGTAATTTTTGCATTCTCTGATACTTAACGCAAGGGGAACTCTAGTTAAAATTCTGAACATTAGAAATTTCAGTGTCTAATATTTTATTGGACTAGTTGTGCCATTAGATTAGAGTGTGAGAGTGAGGGGGATGGCTATGATGGTGTGCAGGACTTAGGATGTGATGAGAGGATGTATTCTTTTCAACTCTGAATATTCATGTCCAAAACTGGATTAAGCTTGTAGAGAAACTTGCTATCTAATTTATATGTAGCAGTTTCAGAAAACAAGAGTGAAAGAGACCTCTAAGTTCACCAGTCCAGTCATCTGTTATTGAAGATACCATGTCATATAATCTCTTCCCTAAATTTGTTGACTTCCATAAATTTATGGAGCCCCATGCTTAGCACTGATTATCTCCACAAAATTGACATTTTATTTGGCAAGATCTAGATAAGATCTAGATAAGTTCACCTATATTAGAGTAGTAGAATTTTAGAAATTACTTGCTAGACATAGCAGCCAGATAAACAGTTTGGTAGAGCTAATTCATTCCTAATTTCTAAAATCAGTGTGCAAAGAACTGTCAGCAGCCTGTTCCCTTCCTGCAGTTCTGCTGTCTTCTAAGTGCAGAACAAATGCAGATCTGCCCTCAGTGGTGGCATCCCCCTTGGAATTAGGTGATTTTAACAGACTCCTTGATTCCTTTATAAAATGTTAGCTAAGGTAGGTGGCTTCCCAGGCAGATTTTGTGAACTAATAATGACTTTAACCACAACCAAATGACACTGTTAAATTTCCTCGCCGCTTAGACTCAGTAACTGTGTTTTGTTTGTTTTGGTTATTAGTGTGGGTTCTTTTTAATTCACATATGCAAATGTAAAAATCTATCACCGTATGACAATATGTAGATTTGTGGCAGTCTCAAGAGGACCTTGGGTCCATAAACCAGTGGCTTTATTATGTAATGCTGCATAAATGCTGTATTTTCATCTGTGACAGATATAATCTTGAACCTGTATTTTTCATGTTACTTAACTGTTTCAGGACATCACGTGTGAGAGAACGCATCAAAATGGAAATTGCTTCTACAGAGGCAGCAATAAATATTGGTAGAGTATATTGCGTTGTTGGGCTCCATGTGTTTTAGGATGTTCTCAATTCTCTTGTCCTAATCAACACTGTAAATACATGCTGCATTTCCTGGTCACCCATTTGTGGGATTAACAATTTAGACCTTGTAGTTTCTACCATACATTTTGATTCTTTACTTTATATAGTCATGGTTATTTAAGAATACCCCCAAACAAAAATTACTTAAAACCTTCTGTCTTTTCCAGCTGTTCAAAGAAAGGGAAATTATGCAAATCCTGTGCATTATGTATAGGGTCAACCAGTAGTTATTTGAAGATTAACTATTTTATAAAGCTGAGGAAAATCTCTGCATTCATGCAAAAGTCTGTATCTGTGTGACACATCAAAATTTCTAATGTCATTTAAATATTGGGAGGGATCATGTTTTGATTTGTTTTAAAATGGTACTTATCATACAACCTACAGCAGAGATTTAAATAGTTAAGAGTGTATTATTGAAATACATCAGTATTTGCGTATTTTGCCTTCATATTTTGTAGGATATATATAAAAAATAAACAGCACAAAGGGTAAATATGTTTGATTCTGGCAATTTTGTGCAGGAAGTTTTAGACAAAATTGTTGGCATATTACTTCTATCGAGTATTCCCTTTGACGGATTTTGCTTAAGTCATTTCTCCTTTAAACTCTTTCTAAACATGTAGTTCATGTCCCATTTTTTATCTACTCTCTGCTTTATGCCACTGAGTTAGAATAGAATCAATCATAGTTCCCCACCTTGTCTTTCAAGTGAGCATAGTACTATGATGGCCATGTACCTTATTTAGTTTTAAAGCTCTTCATTGTGTCAGTGATACAACTGTGTTTCCTGTGGAGCCCGAGTACTCTCATGAATGACTTTCTAGCACCAGGCATAGTATACACCAATTTTCTACTGTCTGCTTTCCTCTGTGGATCAATATGGATTTTAATTAACATCCTAACAAAATTATAGTTATGCTCAAAGGTGTCCCTTCTTTTGTATCTTGCCAGGAACTTGGCCTTCAGCAAGTTCCTGCCATACTGGATGTTGTCAAACCAGATATAACTGAAATCCCTTTGCATTTATCCTGAGGCAAAGACACTTTTCTGTTCTTTCTTTCCTGTTCAGTAGATATGCACAGAAGTTTGCTAACTAGGGGGATGGAGCTGCAAGCCTACTATAAACATCAAAAGTGCCTTGATACAATGATTCTTAGAAGAAATTTCCACTGTACTTGGAGTGTTGTGACACTCTTTCATTCAGCTGCTTCTCTGCATCGCGTTGCATTAATAACCTCCTTGCAGGTTTCTTGGCGGATGAGGAGAAAGGGAGGCCTTCAGTAGAAAGCTGGATGATGATTTTGAATGAATGAGAATGAAGATGAACTGTTAGCCTTACAGCTTGTATGAGGTAGTCGGAATACGAAGAGCTGTGAAGTAGGTCAGTACTTTTGTCTTTTTTACACCAGGTGTTCTGCAGAACTGCATTTGCAAATGTTTGGCTTTTATTCACACATAGCACTGATATTTCTGTGTCTCCTCCTTGACTGTACGGTATCTGAGATTATTTTCTGTTGGTTTATCCCTTCTGTCATGTAGCTTTTGAATCTCTTGTGCTAATAAGCATCTGATAGATCACACCAGGAGTCTTGGCTTCATCTTTAGTCTTCCTTAATTCTAACAATTCTGCTTGCAGTACATCCTGTTCACAGGGTAGATCTTCCATACTGCTGTTCAGCTGCCAGGCTCTCGAGTAGTAAACCCTCCATTTCATTTCTGAATCAGTGTAAATTCTGATTTTTAGGGGAGTTCTTCCCTGGCAGAAGACCAGTGCAGCATCCTTGACCATGGCTGAAGAGTGCATAGCAGTATGAGAAATTAGTTTGTCACTGATGACTTGCTTTCTTAGGATGCTTGCAAAAAATATGCTTTATCTGACAGTTTCTTCCTGAAGTGGAAGAGCTTTATAGTGCTCTAACTAGTTCTTCTGTGTGGGATTTAGAAACTTAGGAAGAAATTCTTTAGGAAGAAATTTTTCACAGAAAGAGTGGTCAGACCCTGGAACAGACTGCCTAGGGAGGGGGTTGAGTCGCCATCCCTGGATGTGTTCAAGTGTCGCTTAGATGGGGTGTTGGGTGATGTGGTTTAAGGGGGACCTTGTAGTGTAGGGTCAATGGTTGGACTCGATGATCCCAAGGGTCTTTTCCAACCTGAATTGTTCTATGATTGTTCTATGATTCTTGTCCATTTCATCCATAATGCCATTTCTTTCCAAGGTTCTGTAACAGTACTGCTAAAAAAGCAAATTAGCATTCAACACAATTTCAAATTATAGGCAACCAGCCTAATACTGAATTTTATTACTTAATCCAGTTAGACGTAGATGTTTTGCACTCTTCCTTAGACTTAAGAAATTGAGTCCAGTATTAATCAAAACCAGAAAGCTGATTTTCTCTGACTGGATTGTGTTTTGATGTTCAAATGGCTAATATTGTATTATTGTTATTTATCCAAGCTCCCTTTAGGCAAAAAGCTAAATTTGATGCCCCTTATTTTCTTCCTTTCTGAAACTGAAATAGGGTGCCCTGTTCTTCCAGTGTTATATTACCCAACAATCCCAGGATGATCACTTGCATCCTTTAAGGCTTGAAACTAATGTTTCCATTGGTTGAACGTGTAGATAACACTCTATGCAGTGGCAATGGGAAGGAACCCCAAGTGTTATTAATATCGTGTATACACATTATTTATTAATTTCTTTCTATGTATGTTCTTTAAAAATTGCCACCACTTGCCCTCATTGATTAAAGGAAGTAGTGATATTGCTGTATTATAACATGAATTGGAATCTAACTAGGCATCTTTTCCAGTATCTGCTTTGTTATTGTCCCTTAAATCCAACAGCCTTGCGGGTAAAACTTTTAGATCACTCCCCTAGTTAGAACAAGTTATACTGTTGCTTAATAAGTTGTCCTTTATCAGATATTATTGTCAACTGTGCTGTATCTAGTGCATATACACCATCACTAGCTTAGGCATCATTTTAGTAGGAGCTGCTGTCTCAGGAAAATGAGAATATTAATCTAAAAGAAGTGTGTTTTTTTTCCAAGTAACGTAAACAAATCTATCCTACTTTGAGTTGTAGTGTCAATATTTTGTATTGCCTATGTTGACTTATTCATTGTGGGTTTTGGCATATGGGACAACTCTGAAGATTCCATTTCTGGCCTTTCACTTTAGGCCAGTTCAGGGTATTTTCGGCCCTTATTTTAGATATTTTTTCAGCCTGTGAATAATTTTAACATATACTGAAATGTACAGTCTGAAATACCTTAGAAATTTCTGTATATTCAAACTTAGTCCCATTTTGCACTGAAAATTCACTCCTTGGTGATACAGGAATCGGTTATTTCAGTGACTTTGTTTCGTTCTAGACAAAAGCTTTAGCAATTAATGTTTGTTCAGTGTTCTAAAGGGTGTCTACAACTGCTGAAGCTTTTTGAGCTTTGACCTCAGCTTGCAGATTTTCCACTGATTGCTGAAAAAGCAAAAGAAACACTATATCTACCTTGGAAGGAATGAAAGTTTGCTGAGTATTTTAAGCAAAGGACAGGGATACTTTAAGACCCATTTTAGTCAGTGCTGAGTTCCTTTCAATACCAAAATATCTTAAGACTTATTAAATGAGTACTTTTTTAGCTTTATTACTGCTCAGCATATTTGTATGTTTAAATGATAACATTGTAGGTTCATTATGCCAGTAATGACTCACATACCTGTAAAAAATATAAAAGGGGGGTGATGCAAATCCTAACAAAGAGATGAAGCTTTGATTGACTTGTTGAAGTTTTTCATTAGAAACACTTTGCTCAGATGTAAATCAGCGAATGATTTAGACATGAAGTTCTTTACATATGTTCCTCATTCCAAAGCTCATTCCAAAGCATCATTATACCTTTTGTTTGTCTGGTAGAGCCAGTCAATGTGAAATCAGCTTTTTTCGTTTAACTTCTTGCCTAGATTTGTTGCTTCCACTTTCTAGAATGTACACGTTTAGTTAGGTTTAGTCTTCAAAAATTCTGATTCTTGCTCAGAACTTTCTGGCCACGCTCTCTTGCTTTTCGCCCTACTCCAGTTCAAAATGGTATTATCCAAGTAAAATTTTTGCATCTTTTATGTCATCAAAGTTATCTGGTTGAAGAAAGTGCCAAAACACAAGAAAAAATATTCTTTTACAAAGGTGTTCACTGCTTCTGTAAGTAATTCTTTGCTAGTGGCACTACTGTTATTTTTTTATCCCTACTGTACTTGCTCTGTGGGTTCTTGCTGATTGTCTGCAAAATAATGCAACTGTTACCTTTTTTCCCTTGTATGTTAATCTGTGTATTTCCACGTGATAGTTGTCAAAGCAGGTACAACCACAAGAAATTGTGTTTTTTTAAAAAAAAGAATCCAGCTTGAAATCTGTATCCTGTTCTGCTCAATGCTTCTTGTGACATTTCTTGTAATATTTTGAATTCTTTCTAATGTAGAAAGGCTATTGGCTTCTGTAAGTATCCATCCTTTCTATCAGACAATTTTTGCCTTCAGTAACGTCAACTAAGCTGCATGGTTGCCTCTTTCAATCCAAGATCAATTCTAAATCCACTTCTCTCTGGTTTCAGTTTGAACAGTTATGTCGCTTGTTTTCCTTTATCACACGAGCGTAGAGAGCAGCATTCTTCAAATACTGGAATAACTTCATAGCCGCCTTCAACTGAATTTATCGAAAGCTGATAAGTCTGTCCTGTGCTTCAGAGACAGATGTTATCTGAAGCACCCGACTACCTTTCTCTTCTGCTGCGGATATAGAATTTCACTCTTTCTCACTGTTTTGAGGAGTTGGTTGGGCACCATATTTGCTCTACTTATTTTTGGGAGGCGTTTTACTTGTTTCTTTTCCCTCCTGTATGACAAAGTATGTAATGAGACTTCATCACCTGACATGCACACAAGATCTCCACTTTTTCTGTACCTTTCTCCAAAATGAGAGCTCCTTAGCACTCCTGCAGATAACCTGTTTGAAGGGACATATTAAAGACATAAGGAAGGACAGCACAAAGGAGAATGCTGTGATATCACCATTTGTCTGTAGTCTTATCACCTCTTGTAAGCCTATTATCACGGTCTCAGTCGTCCAGTGGCAATCTTGGCATGTGAGAGAAAGCTTCCCTTAGTTTCCGTCTTCCCCTAATGGTAGCCAGCCACAGTAGCAGCAAAAGTTGTTTTCCTGGCTTAACTTCACCCAGAGGTCTTTGCTTTAATTAGATTACCCACCTGCCACCAGTTCTGTAGACATCAAGCTAGAATTATCTGGCAAAATGTGGGCATGAAGGATGCCTGGGTCTAGGTCCAAGCATGTTTAATATTATTCTGTACAATCCTGCTGTTACTTAGTATGCGTGGCTAAGTACAAGATCTTTCTTCAGCTTACCTGGAAACAAAACATTAAAGTGGATCTTGGATGTTGCTGATACTTTGTTATTCAAAATCCCTCAGTTTATGGAGAAATCATTGCAGCATTTCGGACATGAATTGAATTGGGATTTGAAATACTAGAGAATCCTTCTCGTTCATATGGTTTTAATTTTTTCAGTTACAAATCCTGAAGAGCACATGCTAGATTTAATACAAATTACTTCAGAGATGGTTTTTAGCAGGTTTTTCTCAAAAAATCTCCCCTCTACCCTAATCGCAATTCTTCTGATACCCATTTTTCTTGCCAGCCTGAAGCGAATTGGGAGGCTTTGCATGGTGTACAAATGGCCAGAGTTCTCTTGGCCCAGCAAGGAAAGTGGTTTGGAATGGGACATCCATCACTAATAAATAGCAGGGAAAAGGGTTATACATCAAGGTTGACCATGTGAGTCACTCCTCCGAATCTACTTCACTACAAACAGCCTGAGATCTCTTTTTTTTTCTTAAGGCTCCCAGTTATGGCCTGAGAATTTTTTTATTTTTTAATATTTTTTTTTAAAATAGTGAGTAGGTAAGCAAGAAGCAAGTATGAGTGTTTCCCAGAGAAGGTACTAATGCTTTAGAAATTATATATCACAATGGAGGAACCTATTACTTATGGAGGAGCAACAGCTTAGTCTCACAATGTAGTAGTTGTAGCAGCTGATTCCTGTAATCTCTGAAAATTAAAAGAAAGGACACCGTTGAGAAAGTAAGTCTAGGCAGCTCTCTAGCATAGTTATAAGATATTCTAGAATTTTAGAATAATATTTTTAGGAAGAGCACATTTATTTCTCAGGTTAATAGAAAGTTAAAAAGAAAACTTAAAATATCCCACAAATCCGTGATGACCTTAATAATTAGCATTTATACATCCAAGTGCAAAGGCAGACAGCTCTAAAATGAGCCCGACTAAGGCAAACTCCTCACAGGATTAGTTTTAGTTCTTGAATTTTCTCTCTTTTGTAGCAATTGCTTCACGTTATGGCAGAAAGTGGAAACATTTTGGTTATTTAGAAACCAGGCATTTTCTCATTTTTAGAAGAAATAAAACCAGTAACAAAATATTTACTAGAACAGTTACCAAAATGAAATAATTCTTAATATGATTATATTTGGGAAAATAGAAAATAGAAATTAAAGGGACAAACATTCTTGCTTGTGAAATTAATTTCACACTCTGTGATATGTATCACTTATGATAATAAATATTCATATATTTGTGTAGTTCATATAAACAAAACATCTTATAAATTGTAGTGAAACAACAAAAACTCTGTGGCTGTTATTTCCATTTACCAAAATACTAATGACACAAGAGACTGAAGCAAACTTAGATATAACTGCCTTCGCCTCTCAGACTTTGTCTAACATGCCCTTCTCTTGGTGTCAGTTATAGGTGGCTTTTTGTGGTGCCTTTTTCTAGGAATTCTGGAGCTGACCTTGCTTTTTAATACAGATATTTAAGAAAAAACATAACTTAGCCCATATTTAAAGAAAAAGCCTCATCTGGAATGTAGAGAAGATGTATTTAATATTAAATGCTAGAGCTATAGAGAGTTTCAACTTTCTTTGTTACCGGAGTTAAAGCACATTACCTGAAAAGTTTACAGAACTTGATTTAAAAAATGCAGCTTTTTCTCCTTGCAAAAGTCCAGTTGCTTCTTGTGGATCAAGTTGGAGCCGTTTAGGAAGGTCCTGTCCTCAGCCATTAGTTATTTCTCTTAACTGGAAGTTGAAGAAAAGTATCATAGCTGAACTAAAGGAAATTTTAACCTGAGATGTTTTGCCTTGCACTGAAGTAGATCGAAATTCCTCCTACCTCAGGTGGGAAAGGTTGTCTCCGATGGATGGACAGTTATTAGGAGTTGAGTGTAGTAAATGTTTGAAACAGCTGAATCTGCAGCTCTGCTCATATCCTTAGTTTTAGATGACCTCTCTTAGTAAGGCTGTATATTTTTTCCAAAGTGAGAATGCAATAGGAGTTCATAATTTATAAAAGTTAGTTATTATGGTGTTACTGATGCGAAGTTATAAATCACAGATTGGAAGCTGTGCTATTAGTGATTCATTTCACTGATAACACACACATTATATATGTAAACAACATTTATATGTCTTTACTAGGGTTTTCAGCTTAGTTGTCACATCTTATCTAGGACATAAGAATAAATTTTGTTTCATGGTGGTGACTTTCTGCTATATTTTTCATCTGGTATTGTTTAACCAGAACAGTGACGATTAGCAACAATGGCTTCCATCCATTTCTGTATATGTATACGCATTTATATACATGTATGCACATACATACATGTATGCATGTGTGTGTGTGCGCACATCTGTGTATGGGTATGTAAAAACACCAAAAGTATAACTAAAAGTCCATACAGGACAGTATGCACAGAACCTGTAAATTACAATGTATTACTGACTCTAAAAATGCTTTTCTAGTGTTAAAAACAAAATCTATCAACATTCAGTATCGCTAGTCCTTCCCATTCATCATGAATTTAATGCTAAATGTGGTTCTTTTGGCTTTAAAATTGAAGAATTTTATTAGTTTCTAGAGCTATTTAGTAAGGGGATATGTCAAAAAGAAACCTAAATTGTAAAATTCAGCTGGGACACTTACGGAACTGTTGGTATTGTTTTGTCAAAAACTGATTTAAAATGAATGAGAAAATTGCCGAACCATCGAAGTATAGAATGTGGGAAAGTTAATATATTAAAGAAACACTATCATGAGAGGAAGAAGTGCCATTTTAAAAATGATATTTTAAGAAATTCACTTATAGAGAATAGGGCAAAATCATAATCTTTTATGAGCCCAATAAAGACTGCCTAGCTACTGCCACTTGATACAATACCTTTCTTATTGAACTTGGAAAAAAATCTACTATGGAGGGCTTTTTTTTTGGTGCAATATAGGTTTAGCTGGCTTTTTAGCTTAAAATGGAAGAGTGATGATCCTGTGATAAGTGTGCTTTGGACTGACCAGGCTGGCGCACAGTATCCTGGACCAGCGTGTTGTTGCCGTGCTGTTATTGCACTGATAATCTATGTGGTTAATCCTTTCTAGGACTATTAGTGCCTGTTTTAAAGAAAGAAATATGCTTTTCACTCTCTTGCAAGACTTGGGGATGTTATTTTTGCTTTAGAGACAGGCTGTGTAAGTAGCTGAACAGGAAGTAAATCCTTCTTGTTTAATTTGATGTGGCTTCTTGTGAACTGGCCCACTGTATACGATGTTCATGTAGCATTTTGGAAGACAAGATGTCACTTTACTTTAGCTCACTGTTAATGTTTGCTTAAATAGTTAACTAAGGCATGTGGAGTACAGACAAAAGATAAGAATGATTAGTATTTGTACTTTACTTTGTATTTGTGTAGCTGGTGGTGCCTCTGAAAACTACCCGGTGATAGTAAAACAAGGCAAAATATTTGTATTTCCTGGTCCTCTTACCACATGACCCCTTTCTACTTCAGTCTATTTTTATGCATCCATATTCGTGGTCTGTAAGTCACTGCACGGGTGTGGGCTGTTTAACTCCTGGAAACCTACCGAGCTGTGAAAAACTTGTGGTGTGTTGGAAATACAGATTTTCACACGAAGTTCAAATGCAAGAGAGTACTGCTCTTGTTTTATAAGGAAACCTGCCCTTAAAGGGAAAACTAAGCTCAAAAGACTTCCACCTGAAATTGTCATCTACAGTGATGTCAAGCACCACCTAGGATTAATGCATCTGAAGCATAACGATGAGGCTTTTTGAAGTCATTTGGCTTTGCTTATTTAACCCTATTTTAGGGAAAATCCGAGTCCTGTTAGTGTTGGTAACAGAATTCCCATTGACTTCAGTGGGCTCTGAGTTTAATTCCTATTGAACAGCTACTCTTAGTGGTCTGTAGGTGCTCAGTGATCCTTTTTTTCCTATATATTGCCATGGTGTCTCTGGCTTTCTACTTCAGAGTAGTCCTACTTTAAAGTAGTTCTACTTTAGAGTGTCCCATGCAGGACAGAGGGAGTTTACTGGAGACACCTGCACAGAGTGGGAGCCAGCCTCACAGAGGTGCGTGCAGCGGTAGGAGGAGTGGAAACACCAGAAGATGTTTACTAGTATCCTCTACACATCTACAGTATTGAAAAAGCATCTCTCTTAAACTATTTTAAGCCAAAATTTTTACATTTCAAAATATAATGCTTATATTTTTAACTGGTTTTTGCCTATTGTCGTCTTCCGCAAGCATTAAATTGCTTGAAAAAACTTGCAGTCTGTGCTCATTTATAACACAGTGGCTGTAGTTAGAAATCAATTACAGTATCGTTCCTAAAGCACAGCCTGCCTGCCCATCAAGAAAACCCTCGTTTCCTTATAAAGAGCCTCTTTGCTGCTATAACACTTCTAAAAAACACAATTCCTGTGAGCCATTTAAGAATAATCAAAGGGTTCAGATCTGTTTCCTTCCTCGGGAGCCCGAGTCCATCTTTCACCCATCTCTGCAGCCTGCCCTCTTCTCCCCACCACTCGGTGTCTGAAACCAGTTGTACCCTTACCCTGCCTGCCCACCTGCTCCACTCCTGTGCAGTCAAGAGCCTCCCATGCCCAGCAGAAGGATTCTCCGGGGAAAGGGAGCCCAGCTGTTTTGGCAGCCGGATGCTTTAGCAGCTGAGACCCACAGCTCTCTCCTTTGGCACGGACAAGGCAGCCTTAATGCTGCTCATCAAAATAACGTTCACTGTGGTTAAGCATGAGAAAATGAGCCAATGGGAATGCGATATGAATAGCTTGGAAAACCGCAATTATGATTAATGCTTCAAGTACTATTTACTTTAACATTTGACCAAGATAGCGCTGCTAATTTCTTTTAGCTTAATGTGAAATTTAGAGTCTGATTGTTCTAATTGGCAGAAAAGGGAAGGCTGCCAAAAACACACACTGATTTTACCCTCCCCTTGATTCTATTGACTGAAGTTGCACAGGATACTAATTGTCAAAGAAAGTTACTTTGGGGCTTTGGCTTCTTTCTGCAAATGTCTGTCTCTGACCTAAAAGCTCAGAATTTAAGACCCTCCGATCCCTAATGCCATGAAGCAGACAAAATTAAAAAAATCCATTAGCTCATCTTCTGCAGCTCTGCAGTATCCTGTGACTTTGGGAGGGGGTAGTGGCTTAATTGATCTTTACAAATTAAAATCACAGATGAGCTAGCCACTCGAAAACAACATTAATGGCTAAAGGAAAAGACATTTGTGAATTTGATATGGACTATTTAAGTATTGTGGCCTATAGCAATAACATGAAGCATTGGAGAAAGTAGTTCAGCTGGACCACTGAACATCTTCAGGCTCAAACACTTATGAAGATTATATAGTGACATGAGAGTGGACTGGTCTAATCTAAAATCCATTAGGCTACTAGATCTGTCATTAAATCAGTAAAATCCACCTCTTTGGGCCATAGACTGGTGTGATGCACGGATGGCAGAGTGATGTGGTGGAACCTCTCACTGCCATGAAGATATTTATCATTATAATAGAGAACAAACTGAAGGCCCTCATGTAACGTACAGCAGAGACAACAGCCTTGGTGTTCTTGTCCCCTAAATCTTTTTTAAGAAAAGGAAATTGCAAGTACTCCTGAAAGCAACAAGAGTAAGGGGAATGGCTTTTTCCCTCCGTTGTCCCTCCCAAAAATATACTAACCTTTTCCCAAAGAATTGTACTGTCTTCTTTCACTGAAACCTTTGCAGTTTATAGTTTGCCAAATTCCTACCTCTTTCAAATAGTACTTTCATAACAAATGGTATAAGTTATACATGGCCTGTTTCATCCCTTTGCCAAAGGATATTGAATTTGTCATACTTTATTTCTACATCTTTTCCTGAGTAGGCATTAAAAAAGAGTGAACCGTTAGAAAGAAAAAAAAATGTTCCTGATGTTAGAGAGGATATGAAAGTACTTGGAGAATGTTTATGGGGGGAAAAAAGCAGCAAACCTCAACAAAATGAAACACACACCCCTATGCACTCTCTATCAGGACAACTTTTCATAATATCTCATGAACAATTAACTGACTCAAAATGTGTTGTAGAGCTGACTGGTTAATTATGTGTATAAGCAGCAGGATCATGAGACCTGGGAAAATATTTCATATTCTTTCAAAAAGTAGCACAGATTTTGAGCCAGGCAGCTCCCTAATGCCAGTATTTTATATAGCTAAATGTGATGCTGTGGTGTCGCTTAGTGACGTTGGTGACAGTGACTGGGGGCGTGGGCTGCTGCTGTATACAAAGAGACAGAAATAATGGTGAGAGAGTGTGTACCTTCTGACAATTAAGGTTGTGTTTTTCAAATGCTCATAAAGAAAAGAATTTTTGGAATGAGTTTGGTCAATGTGCAGATCAAGACCTCTTAAAATTGATTAATCTGGAGTTAGCCAACATTATTTTCTTCACACTATCAGAAATAATATAGCATCAGATAGATTAAGCAAGAAAAGTTGGGTGATTGTTTGTGCCACATATGTTGCTTAACACATTGCCCAGTTTTGATATGACCTCTGATCAGTAAGGTTGAATTGTAGTGAGTCCATATTTGCATGTGCTTACATACTTGTTATGTTATTAAATATCAAAGTTTCAACATCATTTTGCCTTTTAGGTTTATAACAAGTGACCCATCTGAAATCTTTATGGCTCATGCATCTGCTAAGGAGCGATACCTACTGTGTACTATTTTAGCCCAACAGGCTTGTGAGGTACTATGGCTTAGTCCTTTTTCATTTCAGTTGGTATTGTCTTGCTTAGGCTCTGGGTGAAGAGGGGACATGTGGACAATGACACTGGCTTAACTCATTAAGACAAGGTAATTTGATTGTGTGGCTGAGTCTTGTGAAGGCTAATCAGTGCAATAGTTCTGGAGAAGATCTGTCAAAGTACAGACATCCTTGAAGAAACTTTCCAGTGTTCTCCAAGCTTCTTTTTTTTTTAATCTTATTTTTGTATGTGTTAAGACTTACATGGCAATGCTTTGGTAGATTAGAGATCTGTCTTTTGGGTAAACAAAGGAAGAGGCTGGAGGATGCCTCTCCTCAGGCTCCTTTTTCTCTGTCAGTCTCCAACGTTCTTTGCCTTCCTCAGGTGTTTTTGTCACCCTCTACAGAACCCACTGCCGGTGCTATCACGTACTGCACAGCAGAAACGGCTCTTTTTATTCCTGCTTAGCACTGTGGATTCACACCCTGCAAGACTTCTAGTTGAAATCCAGCCTTGGAGAGCTGGCCTTCTCAGCTGGGGTGGCAGGGAAGGCTAACAGTTTCCTTGGCTCGAAGGCATCAAATTGGATAAACAGAAAACGGGGGCCTGGAGAGTGGGAAAGCTCTTGATGGTGATTAGTTGTCATCCTGCTTGTCAGAACAAATGAAGAAGAGGAGCACAATGTTTGCACTGTTTGAACAAGCCTCAGAGCGCAAATTAGATGGTAAATGTGATCATAATTTGCCTGCCTTTCTTGAAACTCCCATGGTGCTATTAGTGTTTTTCTTTTTTCAGGTAAAAAAAAAAGCTTTAACAAATACATACTTCTGTGGGAACTAAAGTGCGCTGAGGTTGTTTAGAGATGTGGTGTGCGAAGATTTCTGTGGCTTAAGTGGTAGTGCTCATTGTATCTACGTACTGCACGCTGGTGCAAGGTGTGGGAATGCCATTGGAAAAGATAATGTATTTCAACAGTGCGCATGATGTGGAAAAAAAAAAGATACAAATAGTTCTCCCTACAAGTATACATTTAGATTGGTCTGCATATATAAAATAAGCTTGTGCCTGAGCTTTGTATTGCGCTTGGTTAAGTACTGTTGTTAAGTCGATTACGGTATTTTTTGGAAAGGTATCTGGAATCTAAATTCTTCTGTCCTATTATCCAGTGATAATGTGCAGTGACAGGCTGTGCCCCTTGCTGAACTACTGGCACACCTAAGGTGACTACAACTGTTACTAAATAAGAAAATCAGTACTTCTGTGTTTTGCGTATAAAGAAACGTGGAGTAACCTGTAGCATTTAGATAATGAGTTTGGGGTGGAGATGAAGAAATGCTACTCACAGTTTATTTTACACATGAAAGTATTTCACACATAGCAGAAATCATTAGTGTAAACAAGTATCAATTAAGAGAACAAGTATAAGCATTGTTGGAGAATAAGGTAAAAGCTGTGATGCGAAAGGCTCTCTTTGGCAAAGACAGATGACTGACAGTGAAAAGATTTAAAGTATTTTGATTGCCTTGCAATGAAATCTGAACCTGTGGAAACTAATAAAAATTGATTTGTGCTTTATTAGAGAACTATAGGAAGCAAAAAACCTTGTTTAAAAAACAAGTTCAAGTCATATCTCTGATTTGTAGTTACCCAGCTAGACAGAACATCAGACTGCATCCAGTCAGAAATTTCCTCAATAGATGGTAAAAATAAATAAAATAAATAGTAACAATAACTGTGGATTCACCATATCACTATAACATAAAGGGTAATCACAGATGAATGTATTTTTTTTCTTTATAAAATTGGCTCAGACTGGTCTCACTGCTCTCTATCAATTTGCATTTGCCTTTGCATCTCTCTTCTTTATGTTTTATCAGTCTTGGTAGAGACCCACTGGTAAAGTACCCTGCAGATGGGCCAAGGCCAGAGTGTCAACATCACCCAACATGAAATTCAGAAGTTACATCCTAAAGCAGAGAAGCGCAGTTCTTGCGCGCTGTCTCAGGTGGGCTGCGTAGAGCTTTAGGAATTACCGTAGCTCATGGAGTTTCCTTTAGAAATGTGCCTTGTTCCACATCATCTCCAGCAAAGCTCTCTGATGGACATAGAGGGCCTACTTCAGACAGAAACATGTATGTTTTTTTGTTCTTGTGTATTTTTTACGAGCTCAGAGCAGTAGAATAAATGAAAAGTGTTCTGCTTCAGTCAGTCACTGAACGGTGCCAGATATTGTATTGTGCAAATACAAGCTGGTAAGTACATACTTTGGTAGCAGATGCACTTTTTACCAATATTTTAATATACTGCAGTTCCAATGAATCAAATTATGTATATAATACAGAAGGCAACGTACTAGTGTATTCCATATGAGTAATGCACAGGGACAAGCAATTACATTTCATTTTTCTTTATTGACTATTTGAGGCTTTAAAATATTTATTTGGCAAGTTTGTGTCTTCTTTTTGTTATTTTTAAAGAGATGAGTACTTAGCAGGCTCATACGCTAATGATTTTTAAGCTCTAATAGAAAGCACATAGGATATGAACAGTGATGTGAAATAGATTAATTAAAATCAATGTTATTTCAATGAATACTAATTGAATTATTAATGCTTGGATCAGGGTTTTTCCCTAGTTTGTGATTATTCAGCTTGTTGGCTGATGTATGCACTTCTGTTGATGAAAGCCATTTCTCCATCCTACTTGGTTGGTGCTTTGTTTTTTCCTTCTCTCCTGCCCCTCATTAAAAGAATATGTTATCAATACCAAATAGGAGATAGGGACTTGCTCACAGCCAATTTACTTCTTTCAGTGCTGTCTCCGTTGTCTTTTCCAATCCCGAGCACAATAGCGCACAGTCTGCTGCAGAAGTAGCCTAAAAGCTCTTCAAATGCACTAAAATCAAAAGCGGCACCGGGAGGGCCGTGGTCTGACTCCGTAGCTGTGGTTGGGGTGGGCTCTCGGAAGCCACCAAGCCCCGATGCTCAGTGTGACCTCCGTGAGGCCGCTCCTGTGCTTCCCAGCCCACCGGCCCCAGGCAAACAGGTGGGTGGGGAGGACCTGGTGCCTGCCTCTGGGCTGAGGAAAGTTGCTCTCTTTGCCCCGACTGCTATTAATATCCCTTCCCTCAGGCTACTGGATCATATAATTGAAGCTGAAATAGATTAGAAGTTCCTCTGTTGTGATGCCAACAATAATGTGATAAATTTGTTTGCCAGTTCTCTGGTTTTTTTTTTTTTGTAACTTGAAGGGATAGGTTGAGGGTCCGAGACATAGATTATTATCCCATTGAATTTGGAGAGTGGATTCCCCTATTCCCCAGTAATAATTATATTATTAGAAAATAGTCTGTTAAAAATATGTAATTCACCTCTCTAGATACATACTGGACAGAAGAGTTTAGTGTGTGTCTGTGTTTACACAAAGCAGAGGTCTGGTTTGAGGAAGGCCAGTGTGGTAAGTGACCGAGACAGCTGTTCTTGCAATAGCACAGGTGAAATAAAATATCTTTTTTTTCCCCACATAATTAACAAATGTCCAGAAAGCATGAAATTGTTTGGAAGGTTTCCTGGAGTGGAGGACTGTCAACAGAACCTTGGCAAATGAGCAATAATTTTTGAGACTGCTGTGAAAGAGCTATAGTGAGTAGGCTGATAGGGCTGGGACAAAGGCTGGACTCGATGATCTTCAAGGTCTCTTCCAGCTGAAACTATTCTATGATTCTATAAAAACATCTATGGCATGAGCTTCCAGTATGCTACAAAGTATGAGAGCTGTTACACTACCTGTAGCACATAAATAGAGGACAACAACTTGGTGTGTCATGGATCTTCAGAGAATCTGATGCTTTTGAACAACATTTGTTTAAAATATTGTATTTGTTGGATTACAGTACATTATCATGGATTCTCAGACACAACTGTGCTGTTGTTCTATTATTTTTGGTATTCAGTTGAAGGCATCGTATATCTCAATAGTAAAGCGTGATGTTCCTGTCTTCAGCAGTATCTGTGGTTCTGTCAGAGCTTTTTTCCTTCACTGTGAATCAGCAGTACACATTATTTCAATTATTTATTATGACTGCTACTTACAGAACTGGCATTAACTGGTAGTTTGATTTGCATTTCTGTATGCTTTCTGTAGCACGTTGAAACTTTACAGATCTGTTATAAAACATGGCATAGATTGGAAAAAATTTTGGGCAGCAATGAAGAAAATGAGTTGGTTGTTGAAAGGCAGATTGGTTGCCATCACAGAGTGAAGAGAAATTCTGAGAGTGTGTAATTTATCCAACTCCTGTGTCATTGCACTTCCAGCCCTCCTAACAGTGGACACAAAATATCTTTCACATATGTTTCTTGGCTTAGCTCTCTATCATCTCTACCTGGTGGTACAGTTAAAGTGCTCTGGACATGCTTCAGGTTCTGCTAAGCAAAACATTGTTCATGAAAGTGTATTTCTCTTTTTCACTTTTTCCTTTATTTTCTGCCCTTGCTGATCTCCATATCTCTGTCACTTGATCTGAATGAGACTTCTGATATGTCGTGTAACAAGATTTTAGCGATAGCTAGCCATTCACCTAAGTAGTTTTTCAACGTTGCTAGCAACTGAAGACGGAAGGAATGTAACTTTTCTTCACATCAAAGAAAATATTCTTACTTTGCTTGGCAACAGCATTAGGAACAGCTTGGTATGCTTAAAAAGTGTCTTACAACTTGCTGCTGCTGTAGTGGAATGGGATTAATCCATCGTCCAAAGGAAAAAACAAAATGACTGATATGTGGCAACTCGGCATAATACAATGTCCAAGTCCCAGATCTCTCCTGCTATAAACTTCAGTTCCCCACAGCCCTTCCACATCACTTCTTTGCTAAATACTGTCATTCTAGACTTTCATCCAAGCCTAAGGATCCCAAAGAATTTTTTGATTAAATGGGTTATCCATGTTTGATTATGACTACTTTACAAGTACTTAGGCAAAGAGTATGAGTTGCTACAAAAGATTTACCCCACTGGTTCTCAGATAAGACGAGTTGTTTAGGCTTATCAAGGGTTCAAAATTGCTTTGTTTGGGTCTCTGATCTACAACATTCCTCAGATTATATTCTGATAAAAACAAGAGGTTGTTTGGATTTGACTTCTTGACCAGCTGCTATAAAACTAACTTTCAGCTCAACCTCAAACCATTTTCACTCTTCCCTTGAATTCTTTTTTGCTGAAAGATACGTTTTAATAGGTGAGAGTAACTTGTGTCCATCTAACTATGGATTCTTCCTGCAAGCTTCATCTTAAGAAGGATGGAATTGAGGAAGAGAGACTAAAAGATTCATCTTGGGGTAAGGGAACTTATTTTTTTACCTCCTTCAGAATTATTTCTCTTCAACTTAGAAGCTTCTACTCCCATTCTAATACATATGAGATTCTCATGATTTGAATTTGATGTATTTAATAGAATTTTGTAAGGGAGGAAGAAGAATTCATCCTTGATTGTCTTCACTTCAAATTGATAGTAGACAGGAACCGTTTCATGTGAAATGTCTGGCTTGTGTTTCCAGACGTAGCTTTATGATATTATTTTTGCTCTTTATGCCAAAGGAAGATTTACTTTTCGTTATCCTTTTTAGTTGGGATGATAACTTTCAGGCAATACTTCAGTGTCTTGTGCTAAGCTTCCACAAAATGTCAAGCCTTTGGAACTTGTTGGTTCATTGGTAGAATAATTCATAATTCAGGTCTGTAGATTGTCCAGTAAAGACTACTGGACTTCCATCAGGTATATCCTTTCATCATGGAGACACAAACACAGAATGATTTAACAGGATAAAGGAAATTAATTCTCAGTGCATTCTTTTATTAGGCTCTGCAAGAGAGAAGCTTTGAGATCCATCAACAGACTATTTTGATTGTTTGTTTTTCCATCTTTATTAGTCTTCTGTAACTAAAGTAATTTCTGGTTAAAGTACTTTATTAAATGTTTTCTCTCTGATGATGATTCCTTTCTCGCTCCCCTTTGTTGGAAATGTTTGTTACTGTTTTTACTTCTTGCCATCTGTACTGGGTTGACAAGACAGGGTAGCCATAAAAGAGAAGATACAACTGATTTCTCTACCTGCATTTTTATGATTTTCAAGCTTAGGGATTGATTCCATTAGAATTCATCTTGTATTTATCTAAAAAGATTCTTTATGCCTTATAGGCTTGTAAAGTCATGAAATTATTTTTTTTTATCTTTAATATGACAATAATAATTGGGAAAACACTTCATGTTTTGGAATAATTATTGATGAGGAAAAATAATGGAGAGACAAGACTTAAATTCTTCTTAGACTTTTTCTGACAAATAATTTTTCTGAAGTCATTTTTGATCTTTTATGTCTCCTCAGCTATGGCAGAATGCCTGAGCTTTAAACTGCCTGTGCTAATGAAAGGTGACATCAGGTGAAACCAGAAATCAGCAGTGAAACTAATGGGATATTTCATGGGAGCCTGGTGTCTATATACAGACACCAGAAATAGTGGGAAACAAGTCTATTAAGAAAGGTTAAGAAAATCGCATGTGTCCATTTGAAAATTATAGGTAAAGAAACTAAATTTGTCTTTCAAAGAAGGATATTCAAGAGCTTCCTACTACTATTTTGTAGAGGGGAACTTCTTGTAAAGCATGATCTGATCATGTTCCAAAAGGCCTGTTTGAACTATTTCTTTTTTTTTTTCTTTCTTTACTTTTTTCTTGCCAGCATAACGTGACTCCTGTAGAGAGCTGATGAAAGAAGTTAAAAGTTTAGTCATATAACTGGAGTGAATGAAGGAAAGCGATAATAGTTTTATGGTTTAGTTACTGATTATAACTGAATACTGTCTTTCACAGCATTGAATCAATACTCTGGGTCAGAGACTGCAAAATGATTGACTCCCGGTGTGATTTTGGAGCTGAGGTGGCCAACAGAGGAGGGGAAATACTGTCTTTTCAAAAGGTGACAGAAAGTGTGCGAGCATTTCCAACATCAGGAATCTGGACAGATGTACTTATGGCTCCTGATGATTCAGCATTAGCAGTTTTTCTGAACTCTGTGGCATTGTCATCATCTTTGTCTTTTTGTGGAATAATTTGATACGTTAAATTTTTTTGTTCCTATTTGTTTCATAATGATTTACTGTTTATTCCCTTTGTCTCATATTTTGTCTGTGAAATTCTGGATTGCAGACTGTCCTTGGCAGTAACTGGCATTTATCTTAGTTTTTGCCCATGGGTGTCAGTCCAAATGCTTGTAGCAGTTTACTGATACCATAAACATTTCTACTCAGTCACCAGAATCCTTAGTGGAGATTGGCAGAAAATGCCATCTCTACCATCATGCTTTCTCCAGCACCTCTGTTTTAGATAGCTTTAATAAGTTTTCTCATGGAGACCAGATGAGATAAATATGTTTATCCTTTTTGAAAGGGAGAGCAGGGAATTTTCTCTGAAATATGGTGAAATCATTCTCTCCCCAGACCTAGTAGCTCCCAACCTTCAGATACCCATCAGAAGCCACAAATTGTAATGTGTACTACTGCAGCATACCTGCTTTAATGTGGGAAAAGGCTTACAGTAGATGTGTGTTCAGCTGTGATCCTATTTACTCTGTAGCTTTTCTCCTCTGGCTGTCAAAAGCCTCTGCTGCTTCCCTGGCAGGGAGGTTTCTTCCGACAGAATCGATTTTATTCTTATATCGGGATTGACTTCCATGATAGCTCTGGTATCATCTCCAACTATTCCACTCGAGTGCTTCAATCCCTACTTAACGTTGCCAAAACCACTATGCTTCTGGTGAAAGCGTTGCAAAACTTTGAGCACAGGAAGTATCTGCTCTCCGGGGAAGTATCCAGCTGCTTTTGACCGGTTCTTATCAGGGCAAACAGGAAGCACTGCTGTTGCCAGCAAGCTTTCTTGCACAGACCTGTATCCTTCTGGAGCAGGGGACAGAATGACACCAGGTTCACTTACCAACTCATCACACTGCCCTTGAGGAACTATTACAGCTCAACAGATTAATCAGGTAGATTAATACTCCTGCTCTCTAGTGATTACCAGGGCTCTGTTTTGATGGCTCTCATCCTGGCACTTTTCCCACTGAAACCCTTTTCCATGTTAAAGTGGAACTAATTAATTCTAGGGCAATACTGAATGGTTTCTTTCAGGTTAACAGTTCAGCAAGTTTATGTTTGGATGCTCTAAGTCCCACTGAGACATCTTAAACCAATTCTCCAGACAGTGTGGTAAGGTTACCTTGCTACTAGATGTACAAGCTTTTGAGTAAGTGAGATCATAAGTAGTTATTGTCTTACAACATTTATAGTTTTGAGTTGCATGGTTTGTTTTTTCTGTCATGAAGATGCCATATTTGTCTTTTACTGAAGATCACCTGTATTTCTTCAGTAGTAGTTTCAGATAGACAGCATTCTTCTGCACAGGGATCATAATCTGCCATGTGCTAACAGCACATGTCACTCTGCTCCAGAAATGGCTGCGTTGTGCTGACCGCCTTTAAGACAGAGCATCTATCATATGATTGTGGTTGAGAGGCATGATGGTTGACATACAGTGATGAAGACGATACTATGGGAATTATGTGCAATCTTTAGTCAGGCTCTCTGAACTTTTCTAGCAGAGGCAACAATATATATTGCATTTGTAGCAAACTAAAAAATCTGCCTGCTTCTGTAATTATCAATTAATCAAAAACTCGCTGTTGTCAGGTAATCAAAATAATCGCTGCATCCTCAACCGTAGACCTTTACATTATTTTCTTCCTGAGTGTATAAGATTTAAGAGTTGAATGACATATGACAGTGTTTCCTTTCTAAATAATCTTGATTTTTTAAAACTGAATTTCTTGTCTAGACATATTCTACTGTTGTTTAAAGTTTTTGAAGAAATCTAAATATTGGCTTCTTTTTGTGAGCTTATAGTCTGCTCATCTTTTGGTATATTTTCCAGTTGTGTGGAAAATACTTTTCAGTGTTCCATTATTCCAACAACCTAGCCTAAAGTTAAAAATTAATTGTACCTCTACAACATTTGAAAATCAGGGGTTTTTTAAAAATTATTATGAAAAGTGTAATCCTTTAATTAGTTCTAGAGGAAATGTAATTGTGGAAGACAATATCAGTCTTCTCTAGGAAAAGCATTTTTGAAAAGCTAGTTTAGCAAGCTGCTGTCCTGATTGCTAAGCACCAATTCAAGAAATTCTGATTTTACTTTAGGATAGACATGTTTCTACCAGAAAACACACAAGGTTTGGAAGTGATTTATATGCTTATTTTGCCAACTCAGTGCTGTGATGCTTAGTATCTTGAAGAATGAACTCTCTAGAATTAGGCACTTGATAGCCTTGAGCACCTCTTTGTTCTCTCAGGTTTTGTGCTTAATTGATTTGCTACTTATTTTTGAGTGTTTTTTCTTTTTATTTTTCTTGTGCTGCCATTAATAGTTTTATTTATTATTCTTTTCCTTTTTATTGGAGTATACTACTCCTGACTTGGATCTCTTAACGTATTTATTCTGTATTAGATACTAGGCTAGCAAAAGCCCACCCCAAAGGGATTTTGCCATTTCCAGTTGTGTCTAAAATAATCTCTATACTGCTGTGAGCAGGGACTGTCCCCAAAAGCACTGAGTTGATCTTTGTGTCGGGGAAATAGTATTACAGTGGTTTGATTTGCCGTAACTGAGTAGCAAAAGGACAGGAAGGTCTTAAAGAAGATGAAGTATATGATCCTCCATTTCAGTCTGCACAAATAAGAGTACTCTTGAGAAAATTTAGAAAAAGTAGTGAAAATTCAGCCACTTCTAATCTCCACTAGATTGACAGCAGTATTTCTAGGTTATGTATTATGTCGGAGACAGGACAAGCTCCATTTTTGCCCTTAATGTTGGGAGGGAGCAACATGCATGTACTTAGTGTCTTCTCAAAAACAACTGAAACCTGTATTCCAGAAAGAGCCGGCATCATTTGGCAAAGGTGGTGACACGATACTTGGCTTTGCTAACTGCTATCCTTCTGGCGTTATCAAAACAATGCATAGTTCCATGTTTTACCCCACTGCAGGTGATGTGACTGCTGTACTGACGATTGTCTTATATATTCCCTTGAGGTTGTCTCCCTGTTGTAGTGTGATCTGTTCTCACGATTTGTAAAAATGGCTACAGTCCAAGAGAAGCTGAATACTCTCCTAAATCTCCTGGCAATACTGCTGGGAGAAGAGGTCCAGCCTTTGTACTTCTTGTGTCTGGTATCATACTATAAGGGAAATAATAGCACAGCACAAGATCTAAGGGGGAGTTCAGTACACAACTGATTTTGAGGTCCTACACTGTATTTCTGGAATGATCAAAAATTCTTAAGTGACTCACAGAGCACTAGTTGGACTGGAAAGGATTTCTGGAGGTCATCTGGCCCAACCTTTTGGGCAGAGCAGGGCTAACTCAAATTCAGATGAGTCAGTCAGGGCCTTGTCCCATTGAGGTTTTACAGCCTCCAGGAATGGAGATTCCCCAGACTCCGTGGGCAGCTTGTCCCAGGGATCAGCAGTTTTGAGAGTGATAGCTGGACTATGCCCTTCCATTCACTGTGGCCACCAAAACACACAATGGATTTTTGATAGATAGATGTACAACATGGTGCATTTCACCTTTTACTGCCACTTCATATAGAGAAACAGCAGGCAACAGCTATGATATGGTTTACAATATGCAACTTTCAAAAGTACTTTTTGGCAGAGGTTAGGGAAGCTCGTAGAGTCATAGAATGGTCTAAGGGACCTTAGAGATCATTTTAATCCAGCCTCCCTGCCGCGAGGGACGCATGTAACCATTGGAGCACACAGAAGTGAAAACTGAACACCTCTGGCTCTGAGAGGATCAGTTTGTTCCTGGCACTAAAGGAAAGGTGGAGAAAACCTGATGCATGAGCACTAGTTAATTTCTAAAGGGATGTGACAGTAGTGAAACATATTCAGTATAAAAAAGAGATTGCAAAGGGAGAACATGGTTTATTTGCAGTTCTTGAAAGGTGTAGACATCAAGCAGAAGAGAAATTCTTCAGAGGGGTACATGGGAGTGTAAGTAATGGATTGGGAGAATTAATGGGATAATAAAATAATTAAGAAAGGAGAAATTTCACCTGAGGCTGTCAAATTTGACATAACTGATAGGAGATGGAATTTCCTAGGTTATACTTGAAGAAGAATTAATTCAAGAAGTGTCAATTGGCCAATAAATCATTTCAGTTGGAATTGCAGAAGTTTGTAGCTTCCAAAAGAAAATTGTGTTTGTTTTTTAATATGAAAAGATCACATGCCAAACTCGGTATAACTGTTGGCAGCCAGGACTCTCTGAACAAAGACTGCTTCATCACTTTAAGCACAGACATCTTGTGGATTACTGTGCAGTGAGAGTTTTATTTATTTGTATTTCAATTGTTTTCTTTCTAATTTTAAAATGAGATTCCCAAATGTTTGGTTTTTTTCTTCTTTAATTCGCATTTTATTTCCTCAACAGCGTTTTTCACAAGCTAAAATTGACAATAATGCAAATACTGGGGGTAAGGGGTTGAGGGAGTCTCTCATTTCTGGACATCTTTACTGCTCTCCCTTGTATTTGATCTTTCTTCTCTTCACCTTCCCTACCCTATTATATTTCTGTCAGACAAAAAAAAAAGGAGTTAAATTATATGGGATATGGGACAGGTCTTGTCTTCTAATTTTTAAGATGTTTTCTCTCTTCAGAAGGGTAGCTGTTGGTTTCATTTTGTTTCTGCTTTTTCAGAACATATCTGCGACACGGGATTTTTGTGGTATGTGTGGTATCCTGCAGTGCAGAGAACACTGTGAATACAATGCTACACCTCTCAGTAAACTAAGATTTTTTTTTTTTGTCATTTTAGCATCTTGTGTGCATAGTTTTTCTGTAGTTTCTGTTATGGTCCCAGAATTGTGACAAGAGAAGGGCTGTTGCCACTAGAGTGGATCAAGTCACTTGTTTGATTAGGAGGAAAGGCAGTTCTCAGGCTGCTTTTACTTGTTATGTTTACTTATGTCAGTTGGTAGCAACTGAACGAGCCTGCTGGATTTTGTGGAGGCTACGATATTTACAGTCAGTGTTGGCGTTACCAGTAAGCAGGCAACAAGCCCAGTATGGAATGGGAGTGACATTATCGGTCATTTTTTCTCCTGTCACGACTTGCAAGCAAGGGAAGTACATTCACTTGTCTGAGCTAGTGTAGGAGGTTGTATGTGTACATAGATAAGAAATTACCTTTATTTATGGGGAAAAAAATCCTTCTTCTGTTCTGAACTGGCAGGCTGAGTGAAACGGTTGCAGTGCTCCTTTAAGTAAATGTCAGATTGATGCCAGTCTTGCCTCAGTCAACCCTTAAAACAGTTATTATCGCAAGACACGGCGATTTCTGTTCCACTGACTGGTTGGCCCTCTTGGACATGGCTTCAGCTGTTCCTTTGAAATTCCCATTGAAAATTTTTGAGTTTAACATGAGCCAGCATTTAAAAAATATTGATTTTTGCAATTGCCTATTGTACTGGTAAGGCAGGGTGAGTATTGGTTAAGTGTTTTGTAGCAATAGTTTACTTTTCATTTCCTTGCTGTGCAGTATGATCTGTGCTCTTCTGTGGCATTCTCTTCCACTTGAAAAGCTTGACACTAAGTGGATATATATTTTTAAATATAGACAGGAAAGCTATTATTTTTTATTTAGCTTTTACTGTGTAATGGAATTTGTGACAAGGTTATTTGCTTCAATATAATTTTGTGTACTGATTAGTGTTCTTTGGAAAGGGCCTTGAGGCGTGTTTCACGAAAGACGCTATATAAGTAGGGAATGGAAGGGTAAACGACCTTCATTTAAATGCAGTCAAGTAATCATTATCAAAGTTTTAAGCAATTTGAACTGCCTAACAGGAGGTATGATGACAATAATTGCCAATGTCCTTAAAGGACAGCTGTACCCATTTGATCACTGCCACATGCTTAAAGTTCATAAAAGGAAAACTACTTTTCACAATCTCTAAGCACTATCTGAAGATATCTATTTAAAAAAAAACACAGAAAAACCCCAAAAAAACCCAACCACACAAACCAAACAACCAATGAACCAACCAACAAAAAAAATACCCGACAGAAAAATACAAAAATGGGTATTTTGGAGGTCTCTGCAAGTAGCCCAACAGAATTTTATCATACAGCAGTGTAGGTGCCAATACTACAGGGCACTGGTGGGTGATTGTTTGTTAAAATAAATAAAGAAAAAAATATTTTAAAAAATGAAAAATGTGCATTACTATTTAAACAGGAATGAAGCAGTCAGTGCATGTCTAACGACGAATGGTTTTGCCATGTGAGTGGGAGAAATTCAAGATTCTTCAATGCTGTTCTGAGCTTAACCTTTAGGTAACTGGGGACAAGGAAGTGAGTTATGCTGAAGAACTGAGCAGAAAAGTAATATTATTTCTATTTTCCTCTT
>NW_009701972.1:64498-78067 GCF_000703405.1 Apaloderma vittatum
CCAAAACCATCTTGAAATATACCCATGTATAGACATACACAGTCAGAATTCGACTTTGCCTGTTCTCTGAGGTGCATATAGAGGAGCTGGCCCCAGTTTGGAAGTGCAATAGTTTGCTCCTTAGCATGGAAGTTAATATTTCCTGCCTTTCTCTTAACATTCTCATTACTGGCTTAGTCCCATCAGTTTTCCACAGGCTAAGAAGAGCTCTGTAACCCTTTTGAGATGAGTATATAAAATACAAAAGGGCCTAGGGAATCTCAAATCCAGTCCCTGACTGTCACTATATATTATAATATAAAATGATAAAGCTGTATCTTAACATGAACTAATTATTTTTGTCCTTCAGGACTCTGGTTGGTTGTTCAATAATGTCACTGCTCTGAGAGTTACAAATCTTCTAATTTGCAGCATAAATTTATTTGTGGCTGTTTTATACTTATTTGTTCTTGTGCCAATGTTGTCTTTTTGACTTAAATAGTTTATCTCCAGTGTATATGCTTTGCTGATTACATTTTTTCAGAAGAATCATATTCCTATTCAGTCTTGGCAGAGTAGAGTCAGCCAGCGTCTCTTATTCTCTGTGAATGTAAACTTTTCATCCCCAGTGTCATCCCTATAGTCCTTCCTTTTTCTTCTTCTAGTTTAAATTACTATTCTCTGAAGAAAATCAGAATTATAGTTCCAGTGAGGTTTTGCTATGTAATGACATTAATACTTTCTGGGGAAAAAAAATGCCTGTTTATATTTTACAACTGCATAGCTTCTTTCAATATTTACATCAAATCAGTTGGTAAAAGTCCATCTTTCAATCAGCTTATACATTTCAGGGTTTTTTTCCGTTTCCTTTTCTTTGTGATTAAGTTTCAACTTGTACAACTTTTTCACTATTAATTCATACTTTGTGCTACTACTTTCTGTTAATTACCAGTGTTTACATGTAACATTATATTTTGCCTGTACAATATTTTAGATTTTCTTTCTACTGGTGGTGCCTCCTAAATGTCTGTTGTATGCAAGTTTCCACTCAGTGTTCCTAATTCTTATGTCATATTCATATTCAGTAATGAATTTAAGGGAGTTTTTCAAACTGCTTTCTGAGGACCTTCGTTACTAAGTTTCCTGCAGTTCAGCTGTTAATGTGTAAAGTATCATACATATGTAGACGTGCCGTTAGATGATTCAGTAAGTTTCTATGCTTAAAATCATCCATATTATCAAAGAAGTTAGCTTGGCATTAATTAAGTTTGATAAACCCACTATGAACTGCGTCCCAAATTTTTGCAATATATATATGGATTTAAACTTTAAACTAATGGAAGAACTATTGTCTCAATCAATTCACTTCTTCTGCCTCCTTAAATATTGATGCCTTCCCCCCCATTCCCTCTAAGTCCAGATATAATGTAGGTGTTTTAACGTGTAGTTTCTAGGACTGTTCCAGCACACTACATTTTTTTTCTGCATCTATTATTTTGACATGACCAGAGTATTTTATCCAACATATCCTTTTTTATGTCTTCACAGTCTGTAACATCATCAAACACTCTTTTCCATCTATTTTTGTTTCTACTAGAGAACACATGCATTTCAGTATCTGTGTTCCAGTCTGACTGCTGTTTCAATGTATTTTGCTTTCCTGCAACAGCTCATTTTACATGCTGCAGCACTTCAAACTTTTCCACTTTGTTTAAGAACATAAGGAGTCATAGCAACAAACCTTAAAAGCATTTCTTACTGATTGGATTCCGTTCCATAATTCATGAACTATGCCATCTAACTGATGATTATTTGCATCAAAATTAGTATTTTCTTCTCGATGTCCATTGCGTTTCCCCTTCTGTTCTTTAAGCCATTATCGTGTCCCTGTTTTCTTGACTTCCCCCTTCCTTTGAATCAAATCCAGATGTGGAAAATATGTGCTTCCCCCAACAGTCTTCCTTTCTTTTTTAGTTTACAGCTAATATATGCATAGATGTGCACTCATTAAAGAAGGAAGAAGAGAGATCTCAATAGAAATTCAGGGAAATAGTGAGTAGAAGCTAGTTGCATTGCAAAAGTAAAACTCGAGATTTACTTTCTTAAGAGGGGTTCATCCGGTTTTTTTGATTGATCTTTGTTTCTCTGTTTTGGATATAATTTTTTAAAAACTACAGAAACTTCCAGTGAAGACTTCTAGAAAACTTGGAATATGTCTCACTGTGTTTTAAATTGACGTACCATGTATTTTACACATGAAAAATAAATGTCTAAAAAAATAGAAAGTTAGCATGGATATTTCACCGTCTTTACTAAGCGACTTAATGTCAGTGACATTCTTCAAAGTTTTGCTGTTCCTCTGGAGTCTCCAGGGCTACATCATACAAAATAATTGAAGCCAGGACGTATGCTCAAGTGTGGGCTCAAGACCACTAACCTCCGTACTGTGCCACTTGTCCTCCAGCCTGGAGACTGGGACCGAGCCCACTTTATTTATTAGTTATTTATAAGTTATTTCTGGAGAAAAATAGTATTTGCTAAGTAATTTTCCATCTGTATGTTTCACAGGAAGTATTTTTCCCCACAGCAAGAAGTGAGAAATATTTGTTTTCTTCTTAATTAGTAAGAATGACTGATAGTAATCATGACAGGTTGGAAGGGTTTGAGAATGAAGATTTATGCCTGAGCTGTTAAATTTCCCAGACTTCAGCCTGCTTTCCAATTGATTGCTCTGAGTTTCTGTGTAGAATGGGGAGGAGGAAGGAAAGTATTTTTTCTGAAGCGAATCACTGTCCCAGGCTCTGTGTGAGAAGTGAGGTTCTTCAGCACCAGAAACGTAGCTCTTGAATACCTGATTAAAACACAGTGTCCTAGTTTTTGTTCTTTCTACATGTTCACAATTATTCTCTGCAAATGGTTCATACCAAAGTCATCCTCTTTGTACCTTACAGTCTTTGCTATGAGGCAAAGTGCTGCTGTCACCTCTCCATCTTCAGGATGCCCTTTGCTCTGTCCTCTTGAGGTGTAAAACCAGCCTGTTCCAAATGAACAGTTTTTGCATGGGGAGGAAGGAAAAAGGGAAATAATTCTCAGTAGAAAACAGTCAAAATTTTAAGGTAAGTCTTTGAACCAAACAGATTTTTCTTGAGCCTTCTGAGATTTTCTCACTACTGTTACTCGGCGAAACTGTGTTTATAAGATTATTTTAGCATCAAAACACAACTGCATTTAATTCCACTGGATTGCACTTTTGTTACTTTGAGCAAGCACTGATGTGTATATCGGCTCTGCAGAGTTCTGAAAGAGATTTAAGAAACAAATATCATAAAACAAACATGTCAAAATAAAAATGCAATTGTAAGTCAAAATGTCATGTGGTTTAGGTTGAAGGAAGAAAGAGAACACTAATAAAAGAAGAACATATGTATATTTTTAGCCACAAAAGGAGTTTATTCATTTTTCTATGCTACAGTGCTACATTATCTTGTAGAACAGGTGAAGAAATAAATACTGCAGAGAATAATTTTTATAAGTACTCTTTTTCCTGTAACTAATTAACAAAAAGAGTTCAGATGCTTACAGTGCTATCGCAGGTATTTTTAATAAGAAAATTGCAGAAAAACATCAGATAACTAGAGTAATTATGAAATTTTAGACTTCACTGGGGATATCTTTTTCAAAGAGAAAATAGCCTAAGCCAAAAGGTTGAAAACTGTTGAAATGGAAAGCAAAATTTTACAATAACAGTCTATGCAACGCTATTACAACTTTCTGTTTCTTTCGAGTTCCTGTATTTGGGGAGATTGATTTTATATTTGGAACTTTCTGCAGCATTATTTACTGGTTTTGTGTATTCTGATACACTTAGCAACACTGCAAATAAAGATCAGATAAATATAATTAGAATTTTGTCACCATTCTCATATTATGTATGGTTACAACCTTTGCTTCACTGTACGCTGCCTATAAGAATGACCTTGCTCAAAGCAAAACCTCCCCCTGATTTCAAGCTGAGTAAGTCAGTGTTTTTCAATGGGAAGCCAGTGATAATCTTGAGGAGAATTGTTGACCACAACAGGAATTGTAATTGCTCGTTATTTCCTTAATTTGCACTTGCCCTGAGAAAGTACTTGCTGTGAAATATTAGTATTATCACACTTAGAATTGATGGCATTAGGCATAATTTTGACTTTATAGATGGCACGAAAAATGTTGAACGAATAAATATGCTTCATTTAAATCATAAATTACTTTGTTGAACCTGAGAGTATATCTGTGTTCTTTTCCTGGTGGCACAGCTGTGTGATAAGCGTGAAAAGAAATCTGATCCTTAATTTTCATGTTGGCAAAATCCTTTCAAAGACTTGGCTGCAGTGTGAATATGGTGCTTTAAGTTGATGTAGTTTTCCTCACTAGCGAAGTGAAAGTGAAATTAAGCACAGTACTTTTCCTGTATAAATGGCTCCCAATGTTAGTTGTAAGTTAGATGTCATAAATCAGCAGACAATTAAAGTCTGTAGAGCTGCTATGCATGAAACAAGTTATCTTATTTAGCCACATGTTGAGACTAACTCCTTGCATGTGATGTTTGAGCTAAGCAGTAACTTAATTTGAACACACAAAGTAGTAACTGCTATCCCTTGGAATCAATTTTACAGAGACATTTAGACAATGCTGTTTGGAAAGAATAAATTCAATGTATGCTGTCATACTTTAATAACACCCAGGTTATTTTCTGAACCACATATATTGAGGCATTAGTGTATGCTTCTTTTTCTGAAGTATCTGAACATTTCCCTTTAGACTGTATCTGATCATTTTTGTGATAGGCTAGGTAGTGCGTGGATGGCTTTTATGTGTGAATGGGTACATTTTATGTTACTTAGAATAAACAGGGTTATATCTTAATAATGCTTTAATAGGAGTCGCATTGATTATATGTCACTCCTGGTAGTTCATAGGAGTTTCTACTAAGCATTTGCCTGGGTGCATTTTCTGTGATCGTGGCACACTTTCAATCGTTGCACCTCAGTCATTGGCTGGATTTAGCATTATCGTCTTTTTTATTTTCATTAATCTGTAAGATTCTGTGGGTTTGCTTATGGAAGTTTGCAGTGGTGATGGGAATACTGCATAGAAAAAATAGGTGGAATTTGTAAGATATATGCATGCTTATTTTTTTGAGAGAATATTAATTTTTCTCTTAGGCGTCTACAGTAATTTCAAAATACAGCACGCAGTACAGCAGTTCTATCAGATACTGTATGGAATATGTTCACGTAAGCCTCTCCAGGCATAAATCTTCAATGCACAGGAGCTGTTCTATATCCCAGGCTGTGCAAACACTGTACTAACTATATAAACTCTATCAATCTGATAGTTTTGGGCCAGAATTATAGAACGTAGAAGTGCAGGGCTCTGTGAAAGGTGAGATCTCTCTATTTGAATTTTACTTGAATTGATCTGTAAAGTTATTTTTAGAAGTTACATTCTCATAACATCTACATAACCTGATTTACTCTAATCTGATTTTTCCAAGCTTTTTAAGCAGTGCTGAAAATTACTTTAGGGAATAGATTTGCTTTCAAACTGAGTTTTCAGAATAAAGTTCGGGTCATTGTGTTCCTTAAGAGATTGGCTGAATGCCATTAATAGTATGTTGTGGCTGTTTTTAAATCTGACAGTTGGCTACAATACACTTGAGTAACTTCCAGCTTTATTGTCAAGCCGAGGTATGGTTTCAGTAGAGATGCTGTCTGACATCCACAGAAGATATTATCATCAGTAAGTAGGGTGCACTTTGTAATTTTTTAAATTTTTTTTACAGGTTTACTCATTATATTTTGCCCAGCATTTGAATTAAGTTTGCAAAAAATATATTTTTTTTATTTTACAATGGAAGATTGCAGTTTAGTGACCTTTGAGGTTTGACATGAATATCAATAAATAAACAAATCTTATGGAGCACATTTAGTATCTTAGTTTAGAAGGTGCTTTAAAATATTTTTTCAGATGAAAATAATTAAATTTCAGAATTAGTCTCACTGATCTGAGAAAAGGCATATTTATAGAAGTAGATAATACCCTTTATTAGACTGTTTGCTACAGCTGGAAGACTATAAACTATTGAAGAAGCGTTTGTTTATTCCATCTGGTTTGTGAAAAAATATTCATTATCATTACTTTTTGTGTAATATGGAAGGAGTCAAAGTGAAATTCTGCACCACCATGTTCCTGGTTGCTGAGATATGCTGAGTGAAGGACACTACCAACACAGACAGTATAATTTCCAAATGTATTTTTTTAAACACCTCTAGCAGGTCATGCTATTGCACAGACAAGAAGCCTTTGAGATCTCACTTTCTCAGGCAGTTCTGTTTCTGCCCAGTTTACCTTATATTAGAACAATAATTAATAGCATAATTTTTTTAATGATTCATTACTTCTAAAATGTTAACACTTACTCAGCTATGGGCAATTGATACTCCTTTTTTCTTCTGTTTTTTTGGGTCTCAATTAATTTGCCATTCCAAATTACCGAAGTCAACATTGCTTACAGCATATACTTCTTTCTTTTTTCCCTAGAAAGGTGTTACTATAGAGTAAGATGTTAGGATGGTGGATCTACATGAACCTAGATGCACATCAAAGCTGATTCTCTCCTGACAGGTCCATTCATTTAAAGGGAATAGTGCTGAAAGACAATGGGACAGATCGTTGAGTCTAGTGGCAGAGCACCGTGCTTTGTGCTCTGCCTTTAATCCTGTGAATTTGGGCTGTACCCTGTAGGTCTTCAAAGCATTTTAGCATTTGTGAACCAGTTTATTCAAGCTCACCAACATCAGAAATCAGGAAGACTTTTAAAAGTATTCAGGTACCAAAAAATGCAGATTTAGATCCTTAGTGAGGTTTTGAAAACAGTTTTCTTTTGTGTGGAGTTCACATGTCTGATCTTGAGTCTTCAGCAGCTGTGAGCCAGTCCTTGGGTAGAGGTGGCACCTGTATATTGGAGGTTGCACATATATATCAGAACTCACGATTTATCCAACGTGATCTTTTATTCTAAAGGACAACCAACCTCGTAATGCCTGCAGCTGGAGTTAAGGGAGAGAAGGAGAACGGCTGGAGCTGGCCACCTCCCTGCCTGGCGTTCGGCTCCAGCCAGTTCGTGGCATGGGCACAGTCAGGACCTGAAGGACTGCAGGCTGAGGGGGGCGACCTCTGGGTGACAGGGGCAGGGCGGCTGACCAAAGAATAATGTGAAATAATTTGCAAGTCTGACTTGCTCTTCTTGCGGAGTGGAAGTAAAGCGAATTAACGGTAGAAATGGGGCGTTTGCACACAAATCCAGCCCATCTCTTGCTACCTCCCATGTGCTGCAGCAACAGCAAAGATGGTCACACCTTCCATGAAACAGAAATATATTAAAATTTATAGCTTTTATTTGTAAACTCACAAATCATGTGCCACAGTGTGTAAAGTGTGATTTTCTTCTTTCTTTAAATGTGTTTTTTTTTTCTTCTGGTTTAATGTTCAGAGTTAGTGTCATCCTAATTAGTTTCCACTGACAGAATAAATATTGTTCCATCTGTGCACTATTACAGTCAGCGACTGAAGGTTTGAAACATTTGAGCAGTAGATGTCAAGTAGTCTGTAAAGGGACTGGAAAGCAACTCGTTTTGGATTATTTTGCATATATCACCACTCAGAAAGAGGTTATGGGAGCAATTCTCATCTGTACTACTAGCATCCCAAAAATTATGCCAAAATTTTGTTCCTTTTTTTTTTTAACAGAATTTACTTGATAATGGTCACGAATACTAAAATGAAAGGATTTCATGCATTATGACAACATAAAAAAAAAATTGAGATTTTTTTTCTTTTACAAGTTTGCAAATGTGTTTTTAAAAGGAAACATATATTATCATATTGCTGAGGGTGGGCCTGATGAACTAATATCCTTATTTATTAGGCAATTCTGAGACCAGAGGCAGAACTCCTTTCTTTTTCCAGTGCACATACCACGTAAAAGAAAATACACGTTTATAAAAGGTAACTCTATTTAAGGCTTATTCCTGAAAATGTCTTTGGCTATGATTAAAGCAAATTAACTTAAAATGCAAGTCAACATTTTATTCAGAGTTGATTTTAGTGTTGTTTTGGAGAGTTTTGAAAAAGGCAGGAGAGACAGGCACATAGAGTTCTCGGTAAGAAGTGTAGTTAGTTTTTGTCTGCAAGTCTGTCTGACATTGAAAATATTTCTTGTGATTAATAATCCTTTACTTCATGTGATGGAAATTTTCCCGTTCAACTTCTTGTCCTTCTTGTAGCTTGATTAAACAAATTAACTTTTACATAATTGGAAATCAGCACAGCTCTTCATGAAGATGTTGCGTGGTATTTAAAAAATAGTTTTAAAAGAACATTAACATCTCAGCTACTTAAAAAGAGGCAAATCCCAGGCAGCATCCTTAGGAAATGCTGTAGACTATATAAATCCGATTACCCAAATTCTTTCTTAGCTGAAACAGGATCATATCTGATGATATCTGTGAAATGTATAGCTAATACCCCTGAGTATCCAAAAATATTCAGTATCTGCATTTTATATTAATGACTGAAATTGTCCAGTATATGTCCCTTTGGATATCCATTAATTTTTTTTTCATTCTCAACAACATCAAAGTAGGGGAAGATGTAAATATTTTGTTAGCAATTATAGAATGAGAACCTTTAATTTGCATAAAATGTTATGTTTAAAGAGCATGCATTCAGGTACAGAAAGCAGTTGACTGCCAACCTCATTTTTAAAGGTAGAGAAACCTGTGCAGAGTTGCTGTGTTGGTTTTTTGTGGGTTTTTTTTTTTTTTTCTCTCCTATGTGTTAAGGAAAAAAAGGATGCTCTTCTATCTTTCTTAATATGTTGAGCAATAGAATGTTTCACTTTGAATATATTGGGTTTTGGTCTTAGAAACAAAACTGTTGTAAACATAAGGCAGGAAAAACTAGCACTTACTGGGATTTTAACAATTCAGCCTTCCTTGCTGGAAACTTATGTTATTCTTTTATATAAATTTTGCTGTAGAGATTAAATTACATGGCAATTTTAAGGAACTAAAGTTCATAAAAGAAATGGCCTTAAAGAAGCGTTATTCTACAGCATGTTTAAATAATTAGACAGAAATATATGTTCTTTAGATTTAAAAAGAAAAGCATGAATTTTGGCATGATTAGAAGATTACATTGTGTCATGGTGAGATTGATTGATAGGTAGTTGAATAAAAATGAACTAAAACCCTTGTAGAAGTAAGCGTGTATTCTGCTACTGCTTACACAAATGTTCTTGTGTTTACCTGAGTAACAGGAGAGTTATACAGGTGAGAAGAGACATCTTTTCTTTCCGAGTTTGGTTTGTCATGTCACCATTTTTGCTGTGAAATCAGTCACCAGTGAACGAATATTTTCACACTGCAGCAGAGAGTACTTTAACAATTTCACAATTTCACAACTATTCCTACATCATCTTTACACCAGAACAAGCAAATGAACAAATGGAATCCCATCAAAATTAAATAGATGCTGAAAAGCCACACTGACTTTAAATGTTGGCTCTCTGGTAAGGACTCCTTACTTATTTAAGCTTTTTTTTTTTTAGCCAATTTCTTTAACCAGCTAGGCCAAAGAGATACATATCTCCAAGAAAATTATCTAAGAAATAATTTAAAGGTTATATTTGGAGAAATGCCTTGCTATTATTCTTAAACCATTTTATTAATTTTTTTTCTGCTCTCTCCCACTTTATTTTTTCTTTTCTTTTTTTTTTTCATTTATTATCTGTCCCCTAAAGACCTCCTGCACATTGAAGTCCACAGTGGAACTCACTAGTGGGGATGAAGCAGAGAAACCACTGCAGGATTCCCTATTTCAAAGCTGAACCAATATTCACCATTGACACATTCATTCATCTGTGCAGGGTCATTGGAAATCCTCTTTCTCTAGTTTTTCCTTCCCTTCAGGGAGCAATGCTTAAAAGAGCAAACCCCTGGTGTGAAGAGATAGAAGAATTCTCAGCGTGGCCAGTGGTGCCAGGAATCGAATTAAAGTTGTCCATTTGCAGATGCCTGTATACTCAGCTCCCAGCATATTCAGCTATGGGGCTTGCTGCTGACGTTTTATTTGAAATGCTGTTGGTGGCACTTAGATGTATTAAAAAAAAAAAAAAAAAAGGAAAAAAATTGTTTGTCTAAAATAAGAAAAAATGCTGAATTTCGAAATGCAAGTGGTTCCTGCTGTTCCTTTTAGGTCTGGAGGTTGTTAAGGATCATGTGCCAGAGAGGTAAATAATTACAGAATTTAGTTCTTTGGGTAATTTAACACTTGTCACTTGTTCTGCTATTGTTGACATCTCTACTTTGGCATAAATCAGATTTTGACATTACTAAACCTACAATTTTGTTTTTCTTCACACGCATTATCTCTTCCATTTGAAAGGCGTGGGGAAGACGCGGGCTGCCATGAAATCTGAAATGTCTGCAGTCAACACGAAGAGCACCTCTTTATTTCAGTTTCATTTCCTGTTAATAGAGATGAACTTGGTGAACACATTGGGGCATGTTTAGAAATTGTCAAATGGAGATACTGTAAAAGGAGTTCTGAGAATTTAAGTCGTCTCTGTCAGTTTGGAGGATGAAAGGATAAGCAGAGTTAACCATTTTGTCACCTGCCCAAATTCCCATCCCAGCAACACAACCGTACTCCCCCCACGTGTGGGTGGCAGAGATGCTGGTGTGGTATATCCCTATCCTTGGTGACTGCTAGGAGGTTTAATTTTTGTCACTGATTTCAAAGAAATCTCAGGCAAAGGGTATTTCTGTGACTAACGGTGGCGCGATCTGCCGCCAACATAAATCGCAGTCACTTCAAGGAGTGTTGGGAAAGGGAAGTGGGAGAAAGAGTTGGAGGCTAGAAATTATACCACTAACTAATTATGCAGCTTTTTTCATATGACTAGTGAGATATCCACACGCATGTTAGCAACACAGAGGCTTAAATTATAGACATTAATAACAACTTGAAGAAGGGAGCAGGGGAACTGTTCAAACAATTTAAGTTCTCTGTCATGGCAACTTGTGACTTTAGATAGAGCTAGCCCAGAAATACAGACTCAATTTTCTTTTTCAACTAAAGCACACAAGTGGTATCTTTATGCAGTGCATATAAAAGTAAGCTCATCCTGTAACCAGCACTACTATTTCCAAGTATGTGAAGTGTTATAAAGAGGTAACATTACAGTGAGATATTTTAATCTAGTTGAATGACCTTACACAAGGGGAAGATTTTTTTCTAAGAGGGGCAGCCCAGTAATGAGGGTGAGGTGTGTCCTAAAATGGCCCAGAGCTCATTCTACCTTATCTACTACTGCTACAATTCCTAATTTGTGGGGCACTAGTGCTTTTCCTGGGTAGTCTATCATTTAAAGTGCCGTGAGAGACAGTTTAATCATTTTAAGAGTATGCTGTGTAACTGATCTTGGAAATGCCCAGTACTCACCAGAGATTTATTGAAAAAACATTTGTAGCATGACTGTCTTTCCTTTGAAAATAGTCAAAATATTAAAAAAAGCAGTCATGCTCAGCAGCAGTTTTCACTGATGCATTTAGGGCATTCCTTCTATTTAGCAATCCAGACCTTTTTAAGAAATGTCATTTCTGGTTATCCTCAATACAAAGTGGCCCATCAAAGCTACCTTGGTGCAACCTTACCTCTTAAATATCAGCCCGTGCCCTCTAACCATTTGTCATCAAGTACCTTTTAGTTCAGTCATGCCAAACTCTGTTTGATACATAGAACGAACAAGACATGGATACAGCCCAAGGCATTTTTCATTTGATCAGGTATAGGCTATTTATTTAAAATGTTTTTGAATGTATTCTTGAAAAGGTGGCACGAGATCTTTGTATCATAACATGCTTAATGAAAGCAACATGAAGTTTAGAAACAAAACAAAAAAATCTGAACAACTAACAAAAAGCTTTAAGTAAGGCCAAGACAGATTTAAGTCTTCCTTAACCTTAGAAAGTACTTGAGTATACAGGGTCTGCCTCATTTTCCTGTCCTTTGTGGACTAAAGTTTCTAAAGTCCTCATAAATGTGATTTCCTTGTTCCTATTGTCTCCTTTTCTTAATACTAGATACATCTTCAGAAGAGCTAACCCCATATACTGCTGCAGTGGGTTAGATATTCCCCTGCCACTCGGCAAGTGGGCTGATGTATACTGAGACGGGATATCTCTACACGAATTTCACAAGCCCTTGGGGGTGAATGTGTTGAAGGACTGTGCTCTATCTGCAGAGTTAAATTCCTCAAGGGAGTGGCCATCACCCAACCTGGCATGCAGTACATGAAGAATCCAGAAACATGCTTGATGGGTGGTAGGAACAGGATGCTGCTTTGTTAACTTCAAAAACCTTTGCTGTCCTATTTTCTGACCACCCTTTAGCACTGCTGCTCTTGATTTGGCTCAGCTTTAAGTTTGATCGAGGACGGTGCAGAAACGCATGTAAAGAACTGGGGGAAGGGAAGGAGGGGATCATACGTGTCGGATACAGGAGAATCTGTGGCTGTTGGAGGAGATCTCCTGGCATGCTGCCAGCGTTAACATTTAGTGAGTATGAAAAGCAATTAACTGAATGTTTTTTACCTTTTTATGAATAAAACTATGTCATTCTCTAGACAAGGATAATCTTGCAGCACACTGCAGTGCACCGGAATGGTTGCTGAAAGAAAGGGTCATTTAGAATTTCTCAAAAGGACACATACTTGAGATTGCAGGTGATACAGTCTGTATTGTCCAAAATTTTTTTCTTTTTCTGATTGTGTGTTTTTTCTGCCTCTAGATTCCAGAATAGACACTCTACCATGTCTAGAGACAATCATCTCTGTTCTGGGAGGAGAAATAAATATATGTGTACAGTTATACATATATACATAGAGAGAGATTCTCTGAACCAAAGCTTTATATTATATCTCTTTAAAAATCCATATAAAACACAAATACAGAATAAAAACTGTAATAGTGGGAAACATTTCCCATTTTATGCTGCAGGGCATAAACTAATCTGCTGCTGAGATCAGGCAGGAACCCCCTTCCAACCCTGTGTTGTTCTTCATTACACAACTGGCTCTTTGCATTACGGTTTTTATTAGAACTTGATTGTTTAATGACAGAGATACAGAGTTATGCTAAAATAAATAGAAAGCTCTATATTGGAAAAGCAGAAAATAAATTAAATGAAAAATAAAGTAAAAGTCAAGGACTGCTAGATTCTGCTATGCTCACCCCAATCCCTCCAAATCCCGTGGATATTTTTCTCACTCAAACATACATTTTCTTTATTAACCCTCATCCCGCAGACAAACCCACAACTATATTATATAAGACCTGGTGTTGTTCCTTTTGCCTCCTTCATTTTGTAAGGAGATATTTCCATAAGCAATTTCAGTCAGAGAAGTTGTGTACTAGACTGCTCTACCTTTAAAGAAAGACCTACTAGGTGAGTCTGATTTTAAACCAATCTGAAGTGTAGGGA
>NW_009701972.1:78098-81405 GCF_000703405.1 Apaloderma vittatum
ACAAAAGATTCTAGTTCTGTTGGACAAGTGTTCTCATCTGCTGCAACTCATCTATTATGTAGCTTCTGTAAATGTGTCATAATAGTACAGTACCAGTGGCAGTCCACAGAGGTGGTGTGTGTGAAGTCATTTGGACAAGTGGTTGCTTTTGTTTGGAATAATTAAGTTTTTTGGAGGGGAGATTTTTTTTGTTCTTTCTTAAAGCCAACAAACAATGTAGAACACCAAGTGAAACAATCTTATGTGGTATTTCATCCAAGCTGCTCTTTACTCCACAAAAAAAATCTAACTAAAATGTCCATAAACAAGAGAACAGAGAAATCTGAGGTATTCTGTACTCAAAGGCAACTTAATGACAGTTTATGGTACCTTTTGCCGAAGGGCAAACTCTGATTGATGCTGGGCACTGACTGGGAGAAGTTGGGATACAATAATGGAATTTCCCTGATGCAAAAGAAAATGACGTCTATGCTGCCATAGAAGGTGCAATTGATTTCACTTGGACTTCAGTTTCTCTTATTTATGCTGTATTTTAGTGGAGTTGTCCCAAGACAAGACATTCCAGGCTCTCCTTGTGTTTTGATAACACCAAACGTTACCACTTGTGCTGCCTCCTCCTGCTTGGCCATAGCCTTTTAAAGATTCCTCACCCTTTGACCCCACAGAGGTGGTGGCTTATGGCAGCACCTTAACTTCCGTATGGTTCTTCTCCCTGTGCTATTCTTAGGATCCTATTGCTCCTTCTCACCAGTTCACAGTGGTTTGAGGCAAATTCTGCCTTGAGTTTAACCTGTCCCTGCAGCTTTACCTCTTTCTTTGACTTCCTACATTTTGCAATTTCTTATGCTAGTCTCTGCTCCTCCATGTATGACACCCCATCTCAGGGCAGCAGCCTGTAAGTAGCGTAAAATTTGGCAGGTCCTCGTTCTTAGAAATTTCTCTAAGAGTCTGATAAAGAAGGCTTTTGTGATCAGGCTAAATAGGCCTACAACATTTCAGAAGGAAATGTCTCAATTTCAGTAGAGCATAGAGCTAACAATGCTAAGGTTGAGGGTTCGATTCCTGTTCAGTCCCCATGTGTTGCCTGATCTAGTCGAGAGGTGGTGTCCCTGGTGGCAGGGAGGCTGGATTAAAATGATCTCTAAGGTCCCTTCCAGCTTAGGCCATTCTATGATTCTATGATTCTATGATTCTGTTGAAAGTCAGGCGTTGTTTGGAGTCTGCATCTTAGGTGAGCAGACTGGTGTTTTGTAGGCTTGATAAAATACTGATGGATCTGAAGCTGAAAAGTGGTTTGTTGGGTTGTGGGATTTTGTGGTAATGCTACGATACAGAAGGAACACACAGAAGGCTCCTCTTGCTTTAGTTTTATGTTAGAAGTAAGAAAGGATGGTAACCGTTATTTTATAATGATGCTGACGATACCTCCTGTGGATATATTTCTGTCAAACTCAGTTTTAAGCTCCTAAAAATATCATAATGTATGATATTGAAGGACTTATTGATGAGCTATTGATGCTTCTGAGCATTTGAACTTGGCAATATCAACGTACAAAATGCACGTTATGTATCTTAGAGCACTGGGTTGTCATTCACAAATTATGTGAAGTTTAATGTATTATTTGCAAATACAAAAGGAGGCAGTCCAAAGCCGCTGTGGAGTCCCTGTTATTTTAATTTATAGGGGGTTTTTTTTGTGTTATTTTACAGAGAGCAGAAGCTAAGTGTGTGACTTAAAGGTGCAGAGATTGAAATTGTGTGATAGGGTGAGCAGCAGCACTGAAGTGTTGCGTTTGAGTACAAAACCAGTTCAGAATTAAGAAACTGGAAGATGTTCTGATCCGAAAGCTACAAAAACCTATCTGGGAATGAATTCTGGGTGTGGGACTGTTGTTTTGAGGTTGGTTTTTTTGTTGTTTTGTGGCGCAAAGAAGCACATACTGCAAAATCAAGTGAAACTGGCATTAATTTGGTAGCCTCCATTCTCATAGTCCTGTTGTTTCAGGAAGCTGCAGACAGATATGGAGACTTAGAGGCTGCCTTTAGGATTGCTGAAGCTTGGCAACTAGGGCGTCTGAAAGATGGAACGAGAGCACTCATTCAGTAAAGGAACTCTTCTTAACATCTGATATAAAAATCTCGGTTCAAGGGAATTAGTCTTCATTATTTTGTTGGTGGTTTCATTATTGATTACTCATCTTTATGTGCTTCTTTCTGAAATCTGCTGGCAGAATCTCTAGTAAGCAAAACAACATTTGCATCTCTATGTATTTCTCCTGATGGGAGACAAAAAACTAGTTTTGGTCATTTCTCATTGATATCTTTAAATACGGTGTTAGGCCTAAATCAATGTGGTGAGAGAATGGTGACTGTGTCTCAAGATTTCCTCTGGATATTTAATTAGCTAGAGCTTTTACACGCAATTTATTTTCTTTTTTGCCTCTTTCAGCATTTGTTAGGTAGTAATATTGATATGACTATTGCAGCAAGGTGTATGTCTAGTTAAATTGAACTTCCTATTGATGAAAACTTATCTCTTGCTGAAGGATCTGTTTTATGACGAACATGTGACAATGCTACATTTTCAGAACTGTGGCGTTCTTTACATTAAGACCTTGGTGTTTTGGTGCTAAATAGATACTAGGAGTTGGTGGTATGTGAAATGCGTAGGAAAAACAATATAAATTGTGTACGTGTGTGTGTATGCATAAATATATACTTATATTATACATCTATAATTTTATTTTGAAACCAGCTAATTCAGTCTGTCTTTCCTCAAGCATTTTCAGCTGTTCCTGTGGAAGGAGAACTGACAAGTGTTTTTTCAAGTATCTCTTTATTGGCCATTTTTGTTCATTATCATTCAGCTGGTGACAACATTTATTATTTGTATATTAATGACTGGAAATTGTTAAGTGATGGAAGAGCAGTCAAACAAAGCTAGGTGGAATTAACTTTATGCATGCTTAGTAGATGATACCTGAATTGCAGTGCTCTGTGCATTCCCCAAATACTCTCTGATTAAGTACCATTTATAGAGCTAATCCAGTCTGGCATACTCTTTTAAGCAGTTTTAAAATTTGCTCTGGAAATATTATTGAACCCCAAGTATTTTCAAATATATTTTCAGGAGGAAAAAAAAAAGCCTACATTGCAGTAAATCTATCATCACAGCTACCAATTCCTTGAGCTTAATTATGACACTACTAAATGTGAAAATCTATTCAGCGCTAGGAACACTTTTCACATTACATTCACGCTAAAGATTGGCTGTTAAGAGCTCATTACTGGTAGTTTTCTAAAGAAC
>NW_009701972.1:81436-94177 GCF_000703405.1 Apaloderma vittatum
TAAACACTGTTACCTAATAAGCATCTTTGGTGGTGCAAATTGCTGAAAACAGTAATGAGTCTGATTAGACTTCATTTCAATTACGACAGCTTGTCTAGCAAAAAAAAAAAAAAAAAAAGGCAACTAAGAAATCTCTCCTTGATGCTTTGGAATCTGGCTACAAGGCATTAGATGGTTTAAAAGGAAAATGCCACCTCTGTGTTTCCTTTCCACAGTTCAGTAATGAATAGAGAGCTGTCCAAGTAGCCGTCCAATTTAACACGTTGGAAAACTAGATGGGCAGCATTGGAAGCACAATCCTGTTTGCTTAAAAATTCTACAAAGGCTTTTCAGTTAATAGATCTAAATAGGGTCATATTTAGGTTTCCTCTGCTTCCCTTGCATAAGAATATATGGCCAGAAGAAGAGAGAAAATTAAAATGATTCACTCCTACCTGCTTTGCAGAGGTTATGCATTCCTCTGATTAGTGTAATGCACCTTTCAGTTGTTATTTCTGTAAATCTTTTACAGATCTGTAAGGTCTGTAAATCTTTTACTTGCAACCACAAAACTCTCTCAGCTCTCACAGCACCTCATAATTCAACCTGTTTGGATTTTTTAACTTCTAAAAAAATCTTCAGAAGTAAAAAAGAAGCTTAATAAATTTGTACCACTGGTATCAAATACTAAAGTGAATATTTGTTAGTTTATTAACTCAGTTTCTGATGCTAAGTGTGTTTAACTCTATTAATGTTAAGCTTTCTTTTAAGTCATTCCTGTATGTTACTCACATATTCTGGATGAAAAGAGAAATGTTAACATAAAAAAGAACTTAAGCTGATAGTTGCTGAATATTTAGTAAAATCCTAAAGTTCCTGTTAATTGTGTATACAATTTTAACCATAAATTCATGTGGATGCATTTTTATAATGTTATTTAACACAAAATTGTGTGGAGAGATTTGTTACTAAAACCTTGTAAAAATTATGCCTGGAGAAATGATAAAAGGGAACCCACATGGAAGATGCGGTGCTGCTGAGGGTGCAATGTTGGACTGGGGTCTCAGAGTATGACTGAAATCAGACTTCTGACCAGTCAATTTTCAGCAAATTTTAGGAAAATTCCCATTCCCATAAAGTTTGAAAGCCACCTTATTAGACATAGAAAATAAATCAGAAACTGAGCTAGACCAGCAAATATCAGTATCTCTGTCAAGATTTTAAGGAAATAGTTTCTGTGATGAGTGTTTATTAAAGATGTAGCACAAAATCCAAATGCTAGTGAACGAAATATTGTTTGCATGGTTAAGTGCTGAATAATTGTAGCCTAAAAAGAAAATCATAAAGTAAAATGAGGGGCATGTTTATCTCCTTCACAATAAATTGTAAACTACAGTGGCTCCTGTGACTTTAAACTAGAGAAGCATCAGGAGAATCACACCCATGAACCTTGGGGTCTAGACATCTCATACTGACACTAAAACCCCTTTTTGGCTCTTTTGGGGACATTACCTTTCTACTTTGTTTCTGAAATTCTCAGCTAGCTGTTATATATTGTGTATTTTGTGAGAGAACGGACTTTCATCAGTGTGCACGATCAAACATCAAATAAAATAGTGCATTTTTTTTTGTTTTTTTAGAACATCATACAAACACAAGTGCTATTATTCAGCTATACAAATGTGTGCCTGTAGTGCGCTTTGAGATGCTAATCAGTGGAGCTTGACTTCTGTACCCTGAAGCAAATTTTAAAAACTATTTCATCATTAGGTGACTACATATGCAATAACATAATGGACAAACAACACAGTTTATAGTTATTTAAGCTATCAACAGTGCTCAGCTAGTCATCGGTATGATCATCATATGGTTTAGATTGTTGTTGTCTCTTGAAGGCTGTTTACAGAAGAGGCTGAATTTGTGGGATAGCTGCAAACATTTTATTAGCTGGGCTGTATTTCTTTCTGTTTTTAAAGGCAGAGCGTTATCCTTTTCTGCCCCTTGAAATGTCTGTGCATCCTCTCAATGACATGCTCTCTGTTTCAGGACACAGCTCAATTATTTCTGTTGCAGGATGAAGTTTGCTCTTTCTGAGAAACAAGAACCAACATATAACATGAGGAGTTAGTTTCTTTTCCTTCCCACTCTCTCCAGAAATGTGACATCTATCAGCATACACAGAGTTAAGTTTCTCAGTTAAGACATTCTCTGGTGCCTGTGTGTGTAAAAAAAAAAAAAAAAAAAAAAAATGTATATGCATATATAGAGAAGAAAATTCTATATTTGTCTATAGAAAATTCCCTGTTCCTCCTCCCCCTGCCCCCTGGATAATTTATCAAGCTAACTGAATAATCTGTATAGTTCCTTTCAAACGCTCAGGAAACAATACAGTAAGTCCCAAACCAAGAGCATGCAAGAAAAATGGCTATATTCCATTTTTCAGTAGTTAATTCGGATATGTTTTATTGAATGAGCAAGAAAGAATCTTTGGAATTTGTGGAATACAATAATTGAAGGGTTTAAGTGGAGAAAAGATTTAGCTCAGCTTAGTGTTTCTAGGATGTCAGTTCTTTGGTTATGCTTCTGCTTTTAATCTTGTTTCTCTGCTTTAGGGGGAGCAGGAAGGAAGGGAAGGGTCAGCTGCTGGCGCAGCCAAGCCCGGGAAGGAGCCGCGCCGGAGCTCTGTTTTCCCGAAGAGCGTGATTAGCGCAGTTCTGATGGCTTAGCCAAGGTGTCCCCTACCTTGGGGAGGAAATCTCGGGTTCCCCCTGATAAGGGCCATCTCTCATGTTGAAATACAGACGTTGTTGTTTGGTTGTGGTTTCTCGTTTGTTGGTTTTGTTTTTTTTTTATTGGAGATCCCAAATAAGTATATGAGTTGATAATACAGCCCTTTTGCGTGGGATATTCTCTTTGGAAAGAGAGCATATGCCAGTGCGAGCCGCTCTGATGCTTATAGTAGAGAGAAGTGTGTGTGCTGTGTGTCTGGTACAAGGGGAAAAAGGGAGAGAGTGGATGAGCTCTGCTAAGAGCTCCCTGCTCTTAATCCTGGGCCACGTCAGGAGCATTCTAAAGCAGTTTATCTTCATATGTCGTCTTGTATATAAGAAACAACACTAAACCCACCAAAACTCATTTCATATGTAGCTTTTTGCACAGCCTTCAGATCAAAGTTATTTTCTTCAGGCTGGACTAAATTATACGCAGGTCCCAGGAGTGAAGGACACTGAATTAATGCACTATGTCACCCAGTCCTGGCTATAGAATATTTTTATCGAAGTGTGAGACGCAACATCTCTTTACTATTCCATTAAAAATTAATGTGCAGATTGCCAAAAAGCAAAATGCATAAATAACGTAAACAAATTTTGTGAAAGCTTTATACGCTGTGAAGTCATCCTAAGGAAGATTTTTTTTTTTTCCTGAGTGTCAGATTACTTCTATATATATATATTTAATCAGTATTTGTTCTCATTTAGCTAATTAGCAGAGGTACTCTAATCTCAGTAAAGCAACTGTTCATACCTTTCCTGTGTGGTTGGCTTTGGAATAAGCGCTTTAAAAGGAAAGCAGTATGCCAGGTTACAGGCTGGAGCACTGTGTTATTGGCCCATATGAATTTGCTTTTTCACTCTTATTAGTTGAGTGTAATGGGTCAAATGTGGCTACAGTTATTTGAATCTTACTGGAATTGATCTTTGCCTTTGTATTTGTAAGGCGAATAAGGCTGGTTAGATACATCTCTGGACTTAACCTTCTGCTCTGCATAAAGCTATGAAATACATACATATATATTTTTTGTTTAAGTATGATGACTGAAAAATATGTTTAAAAATGCAGTGGAATTTATACAGAGTGCTGCTGCTGTTAATCGGAGAGAAGCAGATTTTAAATAACTATTACCGTGTAACTTGGTCATGGTTTTAGAGCAAGATTATTTTCTGACATTTTGGAGCAGCATGATATACAAAATTATTCGGCATCACTTAAATCTCTATTTATTGTGCACCCACTCTGTTCAAATAAAGTATGTCCCTTTATGGCAGTTTTAACCCCATTTATCCTCATGCACAAGTGCTCACCTGTTATTTACTCACATAAGAGAAGGTCGATACTGCAGAACAAGGGGAGTGCTCTGTTGTGACATAAAACATACATATTCATTAGCTCTGCTGTCCCTATGGACACATGTGGTATGTCCTGATGATCTTCATTTGGCAAAAGGAAGTAAGCTTAAGAAGGAAATTGTCTTAATGGATTTAAGATACATGAAGAAAAGGTTTTAAAATGAGGAATTTTTTACAGTGAGGAAGCAAAGCAAGAATTCTAAGTGTGAGTGAAGAAAAATCCTGTAAAAGGAAACAATTTACTGAACCATGTTTAGCAACAGAAATGGAAAAAAATAATAGAATTTGTATTTGAAAATTGTGATTTTCAATTTTTTTTTTTTCTGGAAGAGTTTAAGTCGGGATCTAAATGTTCCATATGAGGCTCCGTAGAATGAAAATTCATTACTTTTGCCTGTCACTGTCTTGCTAAAAAAACAGTTCAGGGTTCTGTGTTTCACCTGGTGCAGTTGGTTATGTGAGAAACGTGATAAAGCAGTGAGCGTATTTTATCCGCTCTGCTTTTAAGGGTATGTGTTACGCACTCTCGAGGTAAATGTGCCTCAAACCCCACTTCTGCAAGGGGAACCAATGAAAAGGCTACCTCAGCTATTTTGTTACTTAAAAAGCAAGTATGCGTTTTGCTGCACTTCTAAAAGCTTCAGTTGAGCTTATTGACAGCTTGAAGTGCTCTACAGTGGGAGCACAATCATGCTACAGGTCTAAACTATTTTGCATCTGCAAATATGCATAAATACTTGTACCAAGAGGCCAAACTCTGTTTTTTACCACATGAATATTTTAATTATCAGAATCGCTACTGTTATCCTGCTGTAGTTATATTGATTCTCATGTTTATATAGGCATAAATTGCAGATTATGTGGTATATTAAATCTTTTTAAATACGTTATAGCTATAAACATGTGTTCAGTGGACTACGAAAAGTGTTGTTTGGGTTTTTTTTAATAAATTATGCTTACTTCTGTTTATAGTTACTGTTCTTTTGCATATTCTTTCAGAAATTATTGTGGTCTTTATTTGTTTGGCTTTGGCAAAATACGCTAGGTCCTTTAAAGGCATGGAACTATTTGGAAGTACTTCACAGAACTTAAAAATGTAAAGCCTGGGAAGAGGAAACATCATAATAAGTTAAGAGAAAAGTCATTGCAGTTACTGTCCGTGTTAGTGTATTTTCTAGTTGGTTTAGAAAAGTGTTACAAGCAAATTAATACAGTGAGGGCAAATTGACATAGGGAAATATTTTGTAGGTAAAATACACTTAATCACATATAGGACTGATTTTCTGTGTAGAAGGATTCTGACACGTGCATAAATGGTTTTACTTACGATACGCTGTGATGGTGCATCAGTGTGATCACACTGCAGGGCTGGAGCCCTGAACTGCGAATGTTTCTGTGCTTAAGGACTTGCTGCCGCTACGTCCTCTGTGGGCACTGGCCTGGGAGGTCCCAGTGTGCTCGCTCCTGTCCCTGTCACCCAAAGCTCTGGGCTGCGGCTTTGTTGGCCCGTGGATCCAAACTGCTTCTGCTGGCAGAGTATGATAGTTTCTGGTTAGCTCAGTCAGTTGAGTGTGGCGCTAGCAATGCCAAGGTCGCGGGTTCGATTCCCGTTTGGTCCCGATATGTTGCCTGACCTAGTTGAGAGACATCGCCGGTGACAGGGAGGCTGGGTTAAATGATCTCTAAGGTCCCTTCCAGCCTAGGTCATTCAGTGATTCTCTGGACCTATTTTCCCTTTGCTTGCTTGACTATTATTTCTCCTCCTTTCTGTTTCTTAAGGCCTTTGAAGCTGATGGATCTGCTGAAGGCCATTTAGCCAGAAATGTCTTTATGACTATAAAAGGCGCTTCTTTATGTAAATGGCAAGGAGGGGGCTTGAAAGGAAAGAACTCATTTGCTGTAACCGTATTGCTGTTTGCTGGTTTGAGGTGTGAAAGTGTGATTTAAAAGGAATAATCATTTGACAGGATTTAAATTAGATAATTGGGATGTTTTCGTTTGAGATTCCATGTGTGGAATTTAATTTTTAATTCTTCCAGGCTCTCCTAAAACATGTTGTGTTTTTCTTACCGCTTTTATCTTTATGTGCTGTTGACACATATCTGATCCTTAATATTACTGGTGATTTAAGAGTTTTGTTTTAAAGACTGAAATGTTTTCACTATCCCTGTTAGATGAGAATCGTATTGTAAATACTCCACCAAGAACTTGCTCCTACTGATGTGCAGGGCATGCATAGGCTATTTATAGTAAGAGGAAGAACAGTCCCTTACCAATCAAATGCTGAGAGCAAGAGCACTTTCCAGGCCTGTTTTCATGATTTTGTGGCTGCCACTTACGGAAAAAAGCTTCCAAAGTTGGGCCCATACAGCTGGGCAGCTCAGTTGGAGGCTCATCCTCCCACCGAGTCCTTTGACGTCAAAGGAGTTCCTCATGGACTGGAGCAGAGGTCTTCACTGAGTAATTAGAAAATAAATGTGGGAATCATTTTCTTTCCTTTTTTTTTCCTTGCAAAACATAATTAGCTCAATCCACTCTTCAAAATCCCTCCTGTTTCCAATTAAGAGAGATCAGTTGCACTATCTTCAAACAGCTGAAATTATGCTTATTAATAAAAACTAGAGTGTAAAAGAAATGGTTTATCTTGAATTAATTTTGATTATTATGGGACATATGACAGTTTACAGTCTTAGAAAATATTATCAGATTTAGTATAAACCCAGGGAATTGTGTGTCCTACATCTTGAACAGCACTTACGGCGTGACTCATTTATTCAGCTCGGTCCCATGCTTAAGAAGGATTTTTAAATGTGGATTTGGGGCCTGATCCTCAAGGTACTAACACCTTCAGCTCTCACAAAAGTATGAGGTTTGAGGAGTCCTGGCATGTTCCCAGTGAAGTGCCTGTTTAATTCAATAGCATTTTGGCAGAGCTGATCTCTGCATGACCACGAGAAGCAATCCCTTGCCTAAAATCATTATGGTCCTTTGTGCAAATACTCAATGTCTTGAATAATTGGAGACAAGGCTGATGGTAGGAGTTCAGTGGACAAGGACAGCTTTTGGAGTCTTTGGATAAATGTGTAAGCAATCCAAACTGATGAAGTTCACATCCACCTGCGAGTCTAGAGGGAAGAGGGTTGGTGGGACTCAGAGGTGTGATTTTGGAGTTGTTCCTTCCTTGCCACTGTGTTCACCTCCGGTACAGTCTACCCCTTTTCAACAGTGCATTAAGCAGTTGCTTAGATCATATTTATCCACATGCCTAAAGTTAAAAACTGCTTGAGCTACCAATATTTACACGGGAACCAGCAGACCTGTGCTAGATGGGATGTAAGGCACTGCAGGGATGAACAGGGCAGGAATAGAGAGACCACAATGGGAGAAAAAGTATTTTCTTTTGCCTCAGGTATATTGAAGGAACGGATGGAGGCCTGGGATTCAAACTGAAACCTTGGTAGCTGCTCGGAAAGGTTGGTGTGCTGCCGTGTGCAGTACAAGCTCTGCCACTATCTTCAGAAAGCCTCAGCTGCACACGATTTAATTGTAACCTGGTTATTTTATTAGAGATGTGAATAGATGAGGAGTTTGTCTCTAAAGCAGATCACTGCTAACAAGTTGGTTAGTTGGGAGGTGACTGTCATTGTTTAGACTTGTCGGTGGGATGCCATAAATCCTTTGTTGTGTTTTCACCCGATGTGGTTCTACATAATGTTTCTGGACTTCCTCATGCCTGTTTTCAAGAGAATCCCTTTTATTTAAATTGAAAGGAAAGGCTAGTTATTAATTGTTATCTTCTGTAACAGATATAATCCTGTGAGTGGCTGAGCAGTTGGACTTGGTGCTGAGGGCACCAGTGGAGGAGAGTTCTTTGTACCCACAAACTCATTCGATCTCCCAGCAGGATTAGGCCCCACTGGATGTTGCTTGTTCCTTTTGGCATTCAGATTACAATGTTATTTCTTCTCAGCTCTGGCATTGTTTCTTTTTCTTATTTTGTTTATTTTAATTCATAAAACTGAATATTTAAGTAGGTTTCTGCCATATGGAATTATTGTATGTGAAACTGATGAAGTATTATGTATTAGATTTCACACTTTCAGACTAAGTGCACAAAATTAGAAGGGAAAAAAATGGTCAAACACTTGGTTCAAAGTAATTGAATAATGAAATTGTTGACTATAATTAGTTTAAATGTAATTCAGATAGAACCAGCTGGAAGAATTATAGAGGAGTGATGTATAGCAGGGCTGTAAGGACAAGGAAAAATAGATACTGCTGAAAAAGCCTACCCTGCCTCTCCTATATAATGTATTAAATTTATCTTAAAAGCAATTCTCTGATAAGTACATACCTGTACCTAAAGAATAGTATCCTTTCCTCTTGCTTTTTACAGCCCATACCAGCACAGTTTACACAGTTCAAAAATGTCGATAGCTCAGAGGACTCCTAAGTTAGCAAAGATTTTTCTGAAAAATGCATTCAGCTTTGCATTGCTTCTGGATCTTCAGTAAGTTATTAAACAAATAGACTGTCTTCAAGACTGTAGTTTATGTCACAGTTTAAATTATGCTAAAAAAAAGAAAATGCAACCTCTAAACATGCCCTTATTTACATGGGTTCAGACGTTTATAGTGGCATTTGGATTCCTAACAAACATACAGGAAGGTGTTTTTAAACTCAAAAAATAGCCACTAAAAATACAATTTAAAATATATAGAGAAAGTGGATGCAAACATTAAGCAATTAGGGTGAAAAAAAAAGAGTTTGCATAATTAAAAGAACCTATGAATTCTTTTTTTTTTCCTCCCAAATCAGACATTTGCCTTTTGTTAAACAATTATTGAACTATTAACAAATGGAGTCAAACCTAGCAAAAGTTTGCTGCTTCTTCGATAAATATCAAGCTGAGGAAATGTCTTTTTATGCCCCCCAGTCCGAGCCATTCCAGTGGACTCCATGTAAATACAGATTTCTTTACTGCTTACTAATGCAAAAAATATGCTTATGGTTAACTATTAACCTATGCTTCCAAATAACATTAATGATTGCAATGTGCTGGAATAAATGCTCATGTTTCGTGGGATGAGAACAGTCCTGTTCTCTTAAGCTTACCTAATCAAAGCCTAATCCTGCCTTTACAGCCTTTGTTAAATGCATTGGTATTTAATATGCATCAATAAATAAACTTTCAATTATTGTGCAGTGAGCATATCCAAAGATAGCGCCACGATGTGAAACTACTGGTCTATCTAGCAATTATTCCAAATTAAGAATGCTGATGATGTGATTCCCCCCCTTCTCTTACAATGGATAATTCAGATGTTCTGATTTATTTTTTTGCAGCCCCATAGTAAGGAAAATAAATTAATCTAGACAAATAAAATTCAAATAATTGAATTTTTACACCATATAAGTACATCTTCCCACTGTGACTAGAAATAGAATTATTTTATTTTAAAAGCACATGATCCATTCTACATAAAAAAGACCAGTTGATGAAATTTTCTGAGTATTTGTGTAAGGCATTTTGAAAAGCTTGCTAAGTGGGTAGCATACAATATATGTTGTTGTGCTCTGACCTGGTGCATTCTTTTATCTTTTTAAATTGAATAGTCTCTCTTTTACAAGCCATTAAAGACAATGTGCCAAAAGCATATTCATTAACTGCAGTACAAGTACTAGCCCAGCCAGATTCTATTCTCCATCCGTGCTTATTTTATCTTCTTTTTCAAAAGTTTAATTGCTGCTTTAGTGCATTCTTTTTCATGGCATGTGTTTGTTAGTATCTAGCGAAACATCGAGTTCTTCTCAATCTCCATAACAGAAACTTTATGAGTTTTGGTAACCTCACAAACCAAATATCAAGGAATAGAGATAGTTTTTAGTTGTTTTGTTTGGCTTTTTGTTTGTTTTTTTTAATATGAGGCTCTTTTCTTTTTAAAAAAGCTTGAAGTAAATTTCATGACACTAGAAGAATTTTAGATACTGATTGTTTGCAGTTGGCTCTTGGTGATTTGCTCTTCAGATTTCTGGCCGAATTTAACGAAGTGTGATTTCTGTAAAGCTTCTGGTAGTTCCTCATTATAATTTCACTTTTTACATATGAGCATGATTTCTGTAATTTCACCCAATTTCATGATATATATTTAGCCTCTCTGAAAGGCAGTGGTTGAAACATCAGAAACAATTAGTAAAAAAGATTATATTAACACTAAATGAATGAAATAAATCTGTCAAAAACCTCAGTCTCAAAGCTGCATTTGTCAGAAGCACTCCTCTGAATTAACTTTCATAGGATAACTGTATAATTGTTAACAGACATTTTTCTCAAGTTGTCAAAGTGTTTGAAAAATGAAAGAGAAAGAGAACGCTCAGGAAAAAAAAAAATGCACAAGTAATCAATGGCGTGCTCACATGGCCTGAGATTTGCAGGACTTGTACTAATAAAATACAAGGCTCAATTAGAGGTACTTTGTAGTTTTCAGGCTAAATTTAAATGATTTGGTGATTTGCAAAGACGTGAATTCAAAAATAAAAACGAAGAATCCAAATGCAAATGAGCGCAAGTGCAATAAAACGTAATTGCAAATGAATCTGTTGCTTTATTCATTTATTGTGTAATTACTGCAATCCTTCCCACCTTGTTTTCAGTATTTCTTAATCATTAAGTCGGAAGCATGACAGCAGTGCCAGCCCTGGCATGATTCTCTTTGACTAAAACCTTGTAAATTAACACAATTAGCACAGCATCATCCTGCTAATTAACTTCCAGTGTCTGGTGCAGTGGTTTTGCAAACAAGGAAGAGGGAGTCAGAAGGGAATAAACATGCCATTCTGTTACCAAACTGTGCGCGGTGTTGGGTTTAGCTCAGCGAGGCTAAGCTGGCCATGTCAGATGCCAGAGTCAGGCGATGAAGAGCTAAAGGGGTTGGGGAGAGAGGCAGGAGGGGGTAGGAGCTGTCAAAATAGACTGCTTTAATTCAGAGGGGAGCTAGTGCCACAGATGCTTCATTTCGACTGGGCCTCCTCCTTATCAGGGAATCTGTGCCAGAGGGCACAAGACTGTTTGCAAAAATCACTTTTGGTAATGCGAGAGAGATTAAGGAGGTCTATTTGATACAGCTGCACAAAACCCAGCGATGTGTCCACCGTGCCCGGGTATGAGTTGGAGGGGGGTTATTTTAACGCTTCTGAATTGCTCTCCCTGAGTGCAGTGGACTGCGAGGAGGGGGGATAATTCACGTCACATTATTTACGAGATTAATTGCTTTAAAATAACATTTGCATGTTTTTTTTTTGTTTATTGATAGGAAGGTTTTTTTTATAGCCAGCTGTGGAAGCCACGGAACTTTTAGGGAGTTGGTTTCATTTCTTTTTGCTTTTCTTCATTTTTTTTTAACCTTCTTTCTTTGTACCCTGGAGGCGCGGGGGGGGGGGGGAGTGGAGAGAGCAAACAAGGAGACCTACAGACAAGTCATGCTTGTTTTTTTTTCCAGAGCCTCAACAACAGAACTGAGAGGCAGAAAGGAGCCAGTTGTAATTCATACCGAGTTGTAGGCTTTGTGTGATGAAAGCGACGGAGCGCTGCCTGGGAGATTGCTTTGCTGCACTCCACGAAGCAGATTTGAAACTGTCGTGGACCACTTTAGATGAGAGTTGGATTATGGAATGACCTGCTATGTCTGTGTCATATTGTTCTGCGCAGGGTGCATTATACTGTGCTAACTAGGTGTTCAGTACCAAATAAGAGAGGTGTCCTAGATGTGATCTGTCAGCTGTGTCTCATATTTTTATATTGGTTAAAATATAAAACTGAAACGGTGATGAGAGAGGACAGAGCAGTTGGATGCCTTGTATGTTAACAATAAACCTGGACTCAGAGTATTTAAAGTGTAGCAAGTCTTATTTAATTACTTCGAGAAATCTGGCATTACTTATGTTTTTTTAAACCAACAAATGATGCCCTACTGAATGGGCAAAAAATGTGGCTCCGTGTGTTTGTGCCTGCAACAAAGCAAGCAGTTTGTACTGCTTTATAAGGGCAGTGCATTTTCTCTCATTAAGGATTTGTGGTGTTAAGTCTTGTGTTTCAAAGAGCTGAAGAAGTTCACAGGCAGTACACTTGAGAACCCATTTAAAAGCATCTGAAAAAGGCCAAGCTTGCTGTTAACTTTGTTTTTTCCTGCTGCCCTAGGCTTGAAGATGCAGTGGACGCCAGAGCATGCCCAGTGGCCAGAACAGCACTTTGATATCACTTCAACCACCCGGTCCCCTGCCCACAAGGTAGAAGCCTACCGAGGGCACCTGCAGCGCACCTACCAGTACGCCTGGGCCAACGACGACATCTCAGCTCTGACCGCTTCCAATCTTCTGAAAAAGTATGCCGAGAAGTACTCCGGCATTTTGGAAGGCCCGGCTGAGCGGCCCATTCTCAGCAATTACTCTGAAGCTCCCTCAGGGCTGGTGAATGGCCGGAAGACTGAAAGCGAGCCCTGGCAGCCGTCGCTGAACTCTGAGAGCGTGTATCCCATGAACTGTGTCCCAGACGTCATCACCGCCAGCAAAGCTGGGGTAGGTGCAGCCCTCCCTCCCGCAGATGTGTCGGCCCGCATCCGGAGCTTCCCCGGGGGGG
>NW_009701972.1:94233-101733 GCF_000703405.1 Apaloderma vittatum
ATTCGGGGCTCCCATCTCAGGAATACGCCACAGGATACAATGGTTCGTACTTACATACCAGTTACAGCAGCCAGCCAGCACCTGCACTTCCGTCCCCTCATCCATCCCCCCTACATAGCTCGGGACTTTTACAGCCTCCCCCACCGCCGCCACCACCAGCCCTCGTCCCCGGCTACAACGGGACCTCTAACCTCTCCAGTTACAGCTACCCTTCCGCCAGTTACCCTCCTCAAACTGCTGTTGGCCCTGGGTACAGCCCTGGGGGTGCCCCGCCGCCCTCTGCGTACCTGCCTTCAGGAATCCCTGCTCCGACCCCTCTGCCCCCGACCACTGTCCCCAGCTACTCCTACCAGGGCCACGGTCTGACGCCCATTGCGCCGTCTGCCCTGACAAACACTTCAGCCAGCTCTCTCAAAAGGAAAGCTTTCTACATGGCAGGGCAAGGAGAAATGGACTCCAGTTATGGAAATTACAGCTATGGCCAACAGAGATCTACACAGAGTCCCATGTATCGAATGCCCGACAACAGCATTTCAAATGCAAACAGGGGGAATGGTTTTGACAGAAGTGCTGAAACATCATCCTTAGCATTTAAGCCAACAAAGCAGCTAATGTCCTCTGAACAGCAAAGGAAATTCAGCAGCCAGTCCAGTAGGGCTCTAACACCCCCATCCTACAGTACTGCTAAAAACTCGCTGGGTTCGAGATCAAGTGACTCGTTTGGGAAGTATAGCTCCCCAGTAATGAACGAGCACGGTGACGAGCACAGGCAGCTCCTCCCTCACCCAATGCAAGGCCCGGGACTTCGTGCAGCTACCTCATCCAACCACTCTGTGGACGAGCAACTGAAGAACACTGACACACACCTCATTGACCTTGTTACCAACGAGATTATCAACCAAGGACCTCCCGTGGACTGGAGCGACATCGCTGGCCTAGATCTAGTAAAGGCCATCATTAAGGAGGAGGTTTTATGGCCAGTATTAAGGTCAGATGCGTTCAATGGACTGACTGCTCTACCTCGGAGCATCCTTTTATTTGGACCTCGGGGAACAGGCAAAACATTAATGGGCAGATGTATAGCTAGTCAGCTGGGGGCCACGTTTTTCAAAATCACTGGCTCCGGCCTTGTCACAAAGTGGTTAGGGGAAGGAGAAAAAATTGTCCATGCCTCCTTCCTTGTGGCAAGGTGTCGCCAACCCTCGGTGATTTTTGTTAGTGACATTGATATGCTCCTTTCCTCTCAAGTGAGTGAAGAACACAGTCCAGTAAGTCGGATGAGAACCGAGTTCCTTATGCAGCTGGACACTGTACTGACTTCTGCTGAGGACCAAATAGTAGTAATTTGCGCCACAAGTAAACCGGAAGAAATTGATGAATCTCTTCGAAGGTACTTCATGAAACGACTTTTAATCCCACTTCCTGACAGCACAGCGAGACACCAGATAATAGTACAACTGCTCTCACAGCACAATTACTGTCTCAATGACAAGGAGGTTGCACTGCTTGTCCAGCGCACAGAAGGCTTTTCTGGACTAGATGTGGCTCACTTGTGTCAGGAAGCTGTGGTGGGCCCACTCCACGCCATGCCAGCCACAGACCTTTCAGCCATTATGCCCAGCCAGTTGAGGCCAGTTACATATCAAGACTTTGAAAATGCTTTCTGCAAGATACAGCCTAGCATATCTCAAAAAGAGCTTGATACATATGTTGAATGGAACAAAATGTTTGGTTGCAGTCAGTGATACTACTTTAAAAATCAAAATTAAAGTGTAATGAATGTTGGCACACACAGAACCTGCTACATAGGGTAGAGAACCCTTTTCAGTAGTGTTAAAATTGCAAAGGGTACTGGGAAGACTACGATTTACCTTGCCTCTAAAGAGCCAGGGTAGACTTGAAGGAAAAGTGCATCAAACAAGAGCTGCTGATCTGAAAAAGCCACACATGATAGAAAGCGCATGTTGATGCTCGGTTCTGTTCAAGCTAGACAATACTCACCAAGGAGCAAGGTGCAAGGGGGTTGATTTCAGAAGGACATGAACCCTGTGTGTTGATTCCATTCTGCTGTTCTTGAGATTTAGTTGCTGTCAAGTGCCTGAAGTGGTGCTTTATTTTTTGTTTGCCTCACAATTACATTGGTGGCATGTGCTAATATAAAGAGCTTTAACTTCAAACATTATTGGACTAAAGAGATGAACGGTTGTGTTGCGACAGAGAACCAGAATTTTGCTATTCTAAGAGCAACAGTATTCCTCAATCCTGTCTGTTCTGCGGTGTTAAACTAAGAACAGGTAAAACAGGGTAATGGTAATCTGGACCTTAATTTCTGCAGTTCATTTCTTTTAATGTTCTGTCTGCAAAAACTCAGGAAAGTGATTGTGATTTGTACAGTACCTCAAAGGAATGTGTTGAAAGCACTATGTACTGCTGAGAGTTATAGGCTAGGCTTCAATGTTACTTTATATTAAATATGTATGTTTACCTCAACAATTGGAAAATGGCAAGGAAAATTACTTTGAATGTATCCAGGAAAAAACTAAAGCGTGATATGACTGAAGCTTTACAGTTTTTAAAAATAGAAACAGAAGGATTTCCCAGTGTTCAGAAACGGTTCTTTTGCCAATTTGTCAGATCAAACCGCAGCAGAATGATTTTTCCTGTTGGTAAACTGTAAGTTTTCAGCATATTGCTCCTTAATGATTGCGTGATACAGTCTTTAGAAGGTGCATAGATGAAAAAAGAGCCGCTCAATCGGTTTACGTTAGCGTCTGAAACAGTCAAACATAAGATTTGGTTGGACTCCGAGAGGCAAATTACCTTGAGCTGTGACTGCTGGCCTTTGTTGCATGGCTCCAGTCTTAGTTTTGAGGTTATTTTGGCGAAGCTATAGGGAGCGGGATCAGTGTAGGTCGCTGGCAAAGCTAGGGGTTGCAGAGCTGTTTATAGCAACGCAGTGGACTGTGACCAAACAAACAGTACAAATAACAAAGCAAAACTGAACCCTCAAAGTACATTTATTTCCCTTCCCAAACTGTAAAGTTGAGTTTTTTGTTGTGTATGTACGGCTCCATTGTCCTTAATGCAATCTTCATTTAGCATCCATTAGAAATCTTCCAGGCTGGAGTGTGCCCACCATTATTTCTACCTCAGTTTTGTTACATTTCTCTTGGAAAGCAAAGTAAGAAATAGGGCAAAAAACCCCACACCAACACAAAAGTCAGATTACATTAGGAATGCGAACCTGCTAAACAAGTTTCAGAGAGCTGCTGTTTTTTCCCCTGAAGTCAAGTTTTTCTCTGTGTTAGTGCTCTTTACCCTCCCTCCCCTTTTTCCTCCCCCAAATATATGTATTCTGGTGTCTTCCTTCTGGAAAGACTAGCTGGCATGTCTGGCATTTTGCTCGGCTCTCCCCCAGCCCCCACCTTTTTTTTTTTTTTTTTTTTTATCCTTTAGTGCTTTCTGTGCAACTCTTTTTGGTGACAGCTGACTGATGTTGGGTAATGTCTCTGAGCAGGAGCAGTGCGTGTTGCAGCTGCCCAAAGCCTCTGCCATCACATGAACAAAAACAGCCTTGCTTTTTTGAATGTATTTTTTTGTTTGTTTACTTTAAAGAGACAGTAACAAAACTGTTGCAAAGCACTGGCATTTAACGTTTCTTTAAGTAATATACCTTCAGACCCATTAAATAAATGCACTGAAGAAGAGAAATACCCCAAGAAGAGAGATACCAATCTGTTACTAGGTCATGTTTGTCTTCTCAAAAATTGTCTGTTTTGTTAAATCAATGGAGACATTTAGCGTTCAGAAAGCTAATGAGGGATTTTTTGATATTGCTGGAAATTTATGACTCTTGATTATTACTTTCTTTTCTTTTTCCTTTAAGATATATATATATATTTAGATAGAATGTGCTAAAAACGGAGCAAATAAACCAAAATCTAATTTAAGATGGATTCCTGGCGAACATTTTGTCTATCTAAAACTTTATGTTTTACGCATAAAAGTACCATTTTAAAAACAGTGCCTTTCATTAAGGATATAGGAAGTAAGACTTAAGTACATCACCTGCTTTGCTTTTTTTTTTCTTCTTTTTCTTTTCAACAGCAATTACAGTCTATGGTCCTTGTTATGACCATCTTTCTGCTTTCCCAAACTTCTACAGGCTGCTTCTTCACCCTGGTCATTCTACCATCCTCCTATTTGGAAGATCCTGATGTCCCCATTAGCTGTAGGTTCACGCTGGCAAGTAGCTATTGCAGATCGCTGACCCGATTTCTGTCTTAGACATTGCCTTTTATTTGTGCCATTGAGCTGTGCTCATCTGAAAGGCTCAGGCAAGTTTTGATAAACCAACTCTTGTTTAACTGTCTCTCCTAACCATACTCCTAACAGATTTATTTTGCAGCTGGTAAAGTGAAAGCTTTCCACTAAAGTGTTTTTTTCCCTCTTTTTATCCGGTAGCAAACCCAAAAGCAAACACAATTGTAGATGGTCCCTTTAGCTTCCAGCTTTAAGTCATTCTCTTTTAAAAGTCACTCTGGGAAATGAATTTTTCCAGTATTAACCAAAGTGAGAAACAGGCAGAACAAACTGAGATGGTGTGAAAATACAGGGTCCACACTCATGCTCACGCTCATTCTCTTCAGGCCTTGATTCAGCTTTGGGGCAGCAGAAGTGGAAATCTTTGCCCCTATCACAGCAGCTGTAAGTAGAGAAAAACAGAGCCAGATTGTTACACAAACTTTTCCTAAACAGCGTCTGGCATTGGTCTTGCTCTGGGAGGGTGCCTGTTGAATTTGATGAGAGCTTGGCCAGGTAGTGTTGACAAAAGTTGTCTCAGCCCTTCTCCAGGTGGTTTCTGGCCACTACTTTGATGGAATTTCTCCCGGTTCAGTGAAGGGGGGAGCTGAGCTGGCTAAACCTCCGCCATGTCCTGTCTTTATCGCTTCTCTCCCACATCTGCCCCTGTTTTCTCCCATGAGAGCACATTCTGACATGCTGCTGGTCCTTCACCCCTTTCAGCAGCTTTCTTGTCCAGAAAGGGCTGAAGCACAATCCCGAACTTCAGCAGATCCCGAAGCTTAGGATTGTTTTTGAGAAGAGAGACAAAATGTGTTCTAATGGTCTCTTCAGGATGAGGTATTTGCTGGCCTTTGACATTTCCGTGTTAGAAAGCCGTTTGCTGTCCTTTATGAGTGGGCAAAGCTGGGGGGTGCTGCCATCGAAATACCCAAGTGGTTGGCTGGGGCTTTCCATCTGCTGTCACAGTCCTGGACTTTAAGGAACCTGAAATGGTTAAAGAGCATCTGCTGTGTCAGCCTATCACTGCAGATGCTTTACGTTGTATTTTTATGTGTAGATCCTATTCTGCATCAGCTCATTTTCTTCCTTGTACCTTCAGTAGCAATTCCTACGGCAACAAAAGTAAAATAAATTGGAGGAATATTTCTGCAAGCTGAAGGATCAATATCAATTCAAGGAGGAGTTCATAATGACCTTATGTGAGACAGAAATGGAAATACCCTATACTTCTGACATGTTTCTCTCCAAAATATTTAGAACATTAGTGACAATATAGAAAAGTTTGCTGACTGAGCTGATCAATGGAATGTGAAGGCAGTTTACTTTAAGGCTATTTACTTTCACACGGATTATTTATCTATTAGTCAGTTTGTATTCTACTCAAATGCAGATAGATGGGCAAAATGTTTTCTTGAGCACTGCAAACCTACCAAGGGGAAAATCAACCATCTGACTAAAATACATAGGCCAAACACCATCTGGGTGTCTTTACCAGCTGTTTTGAGGTTGTGCTCTGCAAAATGGTACAAGGTCATATTTAGGTGGTTTTTCACAAGATGCTTCTTTAGGGGATCGTCTAGTCAAAAAGATCCAAGTTAATTCCTGTGTTGAGATGTTAATTCATTGAAAGCAAATTTGGGGATCTGGCCAGGGGTTTCACTGTCTGCAAATATGTATGACTTCAGGTAAAGGGCTGTTCTTACAATCCCCCTGCATTTTTCTCCGCAGCTCTCCATCACAAGGGAGAGTGCATTACTCAGATCTGAAGGATACGCTTTGTCACAAAACAAGGCCACCAAAAGCTGTAGGGCCTCCTACCTTTTCACTTCCATCTCAAGGTGGTACAAGCTTGTTGACTTAAAGGAATTGCTCCTGATTTCTGCCCTTGTTAGAAAAGTCATCCTTCCAATGTATAATAATCTATGTCTGTTGGTTCTCATCATCAGCTCTGAAAGCTAACCTTGTCCTCACAGCACTGACTCGTTCCCATCTTGTATGTGTGCATGTGTGTATATAATATTTATATGTGCATACACACCATGTCCAAACAATAGCTTTGTCTCTTTACTTAAAAAGAAAAAAAAAGTCATTTAATCATCTGCAGATTTATATGAAGCACATTAGTAAACATGGAGATAGTAGTATTTCAGAATTCAAACAAAACCCAGCTGTGCTGGTGACTAACCAATACATGAACTGAAGCTCACACTCTGCAAGGACCTTTGGTTGACATTCGATTTTGAACCTGCCAGATGCATTTTTACTGCATCTTTAATGAACAAGTCTCTACTCTTTCCACTGTTTTTAAATACAACACAAGCAGTGTAGCACTAGGCACTGCAATTGTCAAAGACAATTAGACTGAAAGCAGGAAAATTTCACCTCCCTGTCTCAGTGATATGTAGAATGTCGGCAGTATGGGTCAGCCTTGCCACAGAGTTGTGTGAGAATAGATGAATCAGTCCTATAGAATGTTAAATATTTATAAAATGGTTCTGTACTACACCAAGGTTGGGAGCACATTCATTCCTTCTTGTTGTTTTATAATAGAAAAAGAAGCAAAAGTTTATTTCCAAACCTAAACTTTGTGTGGTTCTTTTTTTCTTTTTTTTTTTCCTTTTTGTTTTGTTTTTTGTTCTCATGGTTTATATGCGGTTGCTAGAGGCTTTTCATTTCCTTTTTAAAAAATATTTTTCATCAGATGTGCGTTCAGACATTTGTTCTTTAAAACCATTTCTACCTCATTGCTACATATTGTACATGTAGTATTTATTTGTTGTCTTTTTTTGAATGTCATGCATTTCGTAAGAAAAGACTTGTCCTTGAACTTGAACAGTCTACCTCAGAAAGACTGTCTTTACACTGAACAGTATTAACAACCTAAACGATAAGACGCATTAGCGAAGTGTGGCAGGGTAGATAATGCGTGAGTACTTGGGATACTGATGGACTTTTAATTGTACTCATAACACAAGACTGCTTAAAGGAACTTAAAGGAAATTATGCACTGTGTAGGTCTTCATCAAGGTCCCATTTTGGCATGCTATATAAAAAAAAAAAATGCAGCTTTATTCTGATGTACCCTTCTTGAGAAAACTGTTAGTATTTTGCGAGCATTCTTTTGCCTTGGCAATCTGGCTACGTTTGGGGAAAAAAAAAAAAGCAAAAACAAATAACTTTTCTCTATTGACTGGC
>NW_009701972.1:111733-142745 GCF_000703405.1 Apaloderma vittatum
GAAATGAAAATTGAAATAGTTTGTTTATATCTGTGAAAAAGTGCATGACATATCTGCAGGCTCAGCGTTCCTCTAGGAGAAGATATTTTAAATTCAGAGAGAAGACATCCAAATGCTTTTGGAAATGTATTTGTAGACACTTTCCTACTTTTAATAAGCTAGGTTTTACTAGGAACAACTTCATCTTTACTCTGGTTTGAGGAGCCTTTTGCCTGCAATTCTCATAGGCGTAATTGGGGCTGATGGCTTTCAGGGCTTCCCAGAACTGACCTCTAGACCTTGGACCATATCTTGAAGTCAAATAAAACTCTTATAGAGGTCAGCGAGTTTTGACTGAGGTAGGCACATCACATGCTCACATGGTGCATCATGCTTGTTTAAATCTGTGGAAAAATAAGAATTTCTTTAGTACAGTCTTGCATCTGATATCTATCTAGTACAGATATTACTTCTAAATTCGAAACTTGTTCCACACAGCACCAAGATAGGCTGTTTTGTTGAAATGCGTACGTGAATGGCTGATAAATCCTACTCTTATAATTTTTTCTTTGTTACAGGATTTTTTTTTCCTCATCTGTATTTTACATCTACTTGAGTCATTTATACAAATTCAATACAAAAAAATACCTAACAGTAAGCTTTTTATATAAAACCTTGCCAGGTGCCATATTTTGTTCTCTTCTTTTTATATGGATATTACCTATTCTTCTAACAATTTAACAAGGTATTTCATTAAATCACTGTAATGCAATTAATGTAGATGGAAACAAATTTTCGATGAACATGGAAACATCACGTTCAGAATATATAGCTTAAAAGTGTCCATAATTTGATGATAATATTGTTTACTGAGATTCAAACTGTGATTATATCTTTATCCAGTAGTTTTTATGGGTTTAAAAAAGTTGAGTACCTTTTCTTCTTTTTAGCTTGTTTTCAGAATTTGAAAAACGGAAATACAAAGGCAGCTGTGGCAGCTGAATTCTCTTTCATGTGTGTCCAGTCCAGGTGAAGCCCAGCATAATGTGCTGTAATATGTCTTTTCAGTTCTCTGATACAATGACCTGTGCATCCACTATATCCCCCACAGAATGCTCAGACACAAACTGATTGAGGTGAGTATGGACTTAAGTATATATTGTTCTTTGTAGCTCTGTGGAACTGGCACTTTTGCCAAACACAAGGTGATGTGGATTGTAATCTATTGAGATATGACTTCAGACCGGGCCCTGTTATACATCGTAAGAATAACTAAAGATTTGTCTGGAGTAAGTTTTGGGGTTTGGTTTGTGTTTGGTTTTTTCTTTTTTTTTTTTTTGCTTTTCTTCCTCAAAACCAAGTAAAATAAAATAAAACCCCACAACCTTTTTCATGGTTTCTGAGACTTTCCAGTTCCACTGAGGACAGTAATCATGAAAACAACTTTGCAGTAAGAGCCTCCTGCAGCAGCCTGGGATAACGGCTCCAGAAATCCCAGCCTCTTACTCAAGACTGTTGGGGTGATGATGGAGAGAAACTGATGGAGTGTATGCACCTGGGAACCACGGGTTTTACCCTTCCTGATGGTGTATGCTTCATTTTGAATCTAATTTGTGAATATAACTGAGATTTTATAGCAGTTGAGGGAACTGTGGGTTAAATCTGGATGACTTCTGATTCTGTTCTGATTAAAAGAAAACAGAATTGGGGATGGTGAGGAAGAGGTGTCAGAGAGAAATGCTGGGCATAGATGCTCCCAATTCGTAGCTCATAACTATTTCAACAAGGCCACCTTTCTAGCATGATCAGATGAGAAGATTTTATTTTCTTTTACCGTAATAGGAAAGGAATAGGGCAGCAGTTTATCTTACAGTTCTTGGTAACAAAGGAGTACTTTAAATGCTTAGTCTTTTGTTCCATAATGAATGAGAAAGAGGAGGTCTACCACTTTAACTGAGGAAATGGTCACAGCAATTAAACAGCATTTTTAATAATCCCCCAACTTTTCTGTTGAAATCAGAAGCTTGATTCTGATCCTAAACTAATGTAATTGTGTTGTGAGTGCGTGCCTCTCTCTGGTTGCCCACCTGCTGCACAAAACTTCCCTTGCTTGCCTCCTCTCTGCACCCCTAAGGACCTCGCCACTCTCCTTCCCCCTGGGGTCAGCCTCCTTTGTAAAACACACTAGTTAACCAACCTAGCAGATTTTTAATTTTTTTTTTTTCCTACTAGCACAGTACTTCAGTAACTCTATTTCTGGCCACTTGGTCCCATGGTGCCCGTGCTCCCATGGCTGGTCAGCCTGGACAGCCCCCAGGAAAACCTGTCTCCTATTTTCCCGCAGTGCCATGGGGATGGGGAGGCTGGTACATGTGCTGCTTTTCTGCCTTCAAACAGCAGTCATAAATACATAACCATGGGCATGTATATCAGGATCTTAAATTGCTAAATGAATAAAATTAGCGCAGGGATGCTGTGGGCGAATAAAATAGAGGTTAGCATTTAAAAGTCTCTTAGCAAAGTTTAGGAGAGGAAAAATTGTCTGCCATTGCAAAAACTCTAAGAGTTATTTTCAGTTATGAATAACATAAAATAACATTAACAGGGTTCTTTATACCTAACTGAATGTTAACTTTTATTAAACGCAAGATTGTTTAATCATAAATTTAAAACCACAGCTTTGGAGAATCCTGTTTTTCTTCTAAAAAGTCAGAAAAAAGGATATATTTGCATGCATTTCCCAGTAACATATCAATTTAAAAAAAAATATTTCCAAATACTACTTCAATCAGGGTTGTCTTGTAATCTAAATTTTAGGCAACATTTTTTTCCTTGAGCACTTAAAATGGAAACCTAAGAACGCTGACACCTAGTAATAGTAGTTACTAGTAACAGTAGTAACAGTAACCCAGAAGATATTGCTTGTTGATGTTTGGGTTAACGGGAATAAAACATCCAGAATGTTTTACTCTAATTGGCTGGTTTTGTGTTAACACATGTGCATTAGTATGTTCTAAAATATCTTACCAAAACGCTTAAATACATTTCAACAAATCTGTTTGAACTCGGCAGTTCTGCTGCAGGCAGAATGGTGTCTCTTGGTTTTATGTTTGACTCAGAACTTCCTGCCAGGGAGATTACAGATTCTTCAAGGGAGAGTCCTTCACGCAAATGCCATCTGCTCCAGGACTCCGCTTCACGGAGGGTGAGAAGCCTCTTCGCTCACACACAGAAGGCTGAGGTGGAAAACCTACCCGAGGAGGCTGAGGTACGGAGCCAGATCTTGTAGCTGGGACTATAACAGCCCATCTTCTGCAGTCATACTGGTACCAGCGTGCCTGTGTCGGTGGGGAAAATTCCTTCAACAGCTGGTACTGTTTTTGTTTTCAGGGAGTGAGCGGATTTATATTATTATTATATGCACTTAGAACTTTTCTGTGTAAAGGTTCATGGGATGAGAGGCAATATAGGATCTTAAGCAGCATGTTTTTCACTGAGCACTCAAAACTAGAACTACTCACCTTGTGTAATTCTCTTTCAATCTTGGCCCTTGGCATGGAGTGGGGATGAAATTAATGTAAAGACCTGAAGAAACCTGAGTGAGAGAGATTTGTTTTATACAGCCAATGGTGTCCTCAAGCTGGGTAGCTAGTACAGCAGTTTTTTCCTTATGTAGATATTTGAAATCAGAATGAGTTTTCCTTCTGGCAGAATCCAGTTAGTGGCCAGAATATGTACAGTTTCAGCTTGCGAGGAGCAAGGCTTAGGTCTATTAAATTTGTATCTCTGTTTGCTCATGTGATTTTCCCCTGGAATCTAATGAAAACATCCTTTAAACTTTATTATAAAGATTGAAGTTTAATACTGAGACACTGAATTTTGGTCTTCATGTAGCAGAGCTCAATACCTGGAGAGTAACATCACGAAATGTTCACAAAATTGGCAAATATAAGTGCAGTAAAAACTATCAGTATTCAATTGAGTAAGGTAGCACAGCGTTGTCTAATGCAATAAGAAACCAGCTGGGAAAATACATGTCCAATTTTTTGGCATTTGGGTACAGAAATATGATGGGAAAGCCTGAATTTCAAATGGTTTTCTCAGCTTAGGAAGAGGAGTGAAAAAATAGGGCTGAGAAATCTGCTGGCTTTCCAACGTTGGTGCATGAGGGAAAAAATATCTGCTTGACCAGTGACCCTACCTTTCTATATCCACTAAAAGTTGATCCTGAGATATCAACATGTATTCCCAATTTTGTCGAGAATAGTTTTGGGAGCCTACATTTTACTCTTAAGGAGACATTAAAAATGTATGTTTCTAACACTTCAGTAGCACTCAGTCAGGGTGTTGTCAATGCCATCATTTCGTGGTTTAGCCTAGTCTTGTAGGAGTTGTCAATATTTCTGTTTCAAAATCTTCTTCATTACAAGTGTTTGCTGCTCTGGCAGGGGTTAGCCAGGCTGGATAACAATACAATAATATTAGGTGACAGGTAGTCACGTGTCAAAATAGTCCATAGGTACTACTGGCTTCCGTCAAAAGAATACTGATACTGGATTGTAGCTGTATTTGCGAGCTACCAAAACCTACCAATTAGTAAGGAAGTAGAAATCTACTAGAAGAGAAAAAGCAAAGCAAAACATAGTGTTAGGGGATCCTTGTTGGTTAGATGACTGCCATGCCTCCTCATCAGCTTGCTGGTAAAACACGTTTAAGAAAGACAAACCAAGAAACACACAAAAGTTTGGATCCATTTTCCAAATTCAACAGTATGCTGTCTTTTCTTCTTTTATAAAACTAATGACTTTACTTTGAATTTACTATCTCTTGGATCAGTACTATCACTTACAGAAAATCTCAGTATTTGACATGCAGATTGCTGATACGTAATGTGTGTTAAAACCACATTTTAAATAGCTTTTGAGTAAAAATCCAGAGGTCAGCTAAATATTTTAACTCCCCTCCTGACTTATATTCTCTGCTCATGACCATAGCATCTGAGTCTTCATTAAAGCTAAAATTCGGAAACATGCTATCTATTTTCACTAGGTTTTCCTGATCATGAGGTAAAGCAAGCAGCATCGTACAGCTTAGAAGTTGGTGATGGTGATGATGATGCTGATGATAATAATAATAATATTTTTAGAAGTTGCCATTATATAAATATTTTATGAAAAATACACTTCACGTTTTCCAGTGAATGGAAGCAGAGTTGTATGACAGCGTACACCCCCTTATGTAAGACAAGAACTGAAATAAGCAAAACCTGTTTAGATGCTTGGAGTGACCTCTGCAGAAATCTGGCATTGCCAGCAAACTCTCTAGCCCGGCTCGTCTTGGGAGAAAGGTGTGGCTGGGAAGGTGCCACAAAGACAGTCTTGCTCTCGGGCGCTCAGACCTGCCATGTGACTGGTCTGTTGGCCATTGAATTGAAAACAGGGGAGATGAGATGCAAGTTGCTGGTTTTACAAATGAAGAGTGAAATTGGATGCATTTTTCCCACTTTGCAATCAGCCATTATGTATATGTTTAGATTGCAAAACTAATCTGGTAGTTTTCAGATCCAATCATATTAATGAAGTAGCAGAATTACTTGTGTGATTCAGTACTACAGTCAATTTAGTAAATAGATATGAAGGAGAATAAAATACCTAAATTTTTATAATACTCTTACAATTCTGCAGGAATTAAACCAGTAAAAAATGTAGATTGAACTTTGTTTTAATTGGTTTATGTTTAAAGATTCTTTGATCAGCGATAACAGTAATATATATTAACATGTTGCATTTTAAAGTGACGCTGCCTTTCATTAATCAAGTGTCTGTATGGTTGATTAATTTGAACAAGGTTTAAATTGCTATGAAAATTTATCATTCATAGCCATGATCTCCATTTACATATATGTTAATTATTGTAAATGTAATCTTTTTCTGAATCCTCTGGGCTGCATACTAAAAAGACACAGTGATCACAGTGAGTGACTACTTTTCTATTACAAAGTGAACTCTTACCAGTATTCAGTAAAGTCTGTTCAGTCGTCAAAGATACAGACTCAAAACATTAAAACATTTTCTGCTAAAGGCAAGTTCAAATACTGTAGATGCTATTTCCTTTTCAAATTATTTCTTTATTCAGTGGCTAGAACATTTGAGAAATGTTCTTTCTATTTAAGAAAATGAAGCTAAGTACTACCAACCACTGTAAAATTAAGTTCTGTCTCTATGGGATGACAGAATTTTTTCCCTTTCTTCTCTGAGGCTTTCTCCACACTAGCTACATTATTAATAATCATGAGGGGGGGGTTTCCATATGTCTTTTGAAAAGATAGACTAGAAGAAGTTACTAAGTCAAAAGAACCTTTTGTAGTACAATTAAAACAAGTTAAATTGCGTAAGACAGACATCATCAAGGTTTATCGCCTTTTAACATGACATAGAAAAAAATCTCTTTACGGCAGCTGAAAAATAGCTGTACCAGAGCTCCTCACACGCACCACACTGATGTATGTGTTTAAATGCAAATAAACACACTTGCTGTGCTTTCTTCAAACTCTCCAGCTCAAGGAGATGACAGTCATTTGTCTAAAACTTATTACATCTGACGTAGTCAAGAATTTTATCAAGGTTTAAAGAGAGGGGATGTTTCACAGAACATTTCCTGCAATGTTTTGGAAAGAAAATGCGTTGGCAGGAAATGGATTTCAGATACGAAGCATAAAGTATCTCTCTTTCTACAAACAACTATTACGGCTTTTATTAAAAAGTGAATATCAATAGAAGCTAATTACTGTCCATTAAATTACACTCCGGGCCTTGTATTGCTAATAATTCCTTTCTTGTATTCACAGAAAATGACATTTGTTTCCTATTTTTTTGTTTATTTTCTTGAAATATCCAGGCAGATTTTATTCAGAAATGACTTAAAATAAATTAGACTTGCAACCAGATAAGTGTTAGGCCCTCCAGACGCTGTTCCAAGAAATATTTCAGCATATGCTTATGTTCATCTTTGCTTAAGACAGTATCTCTTCACTGACTTATCTTTAGTGTATGGCCTGGTTTCATCTTCCAGAGGGTGTTAAATTGTTCCTTACGCTTTTTTTTCCACTTCTTTCCCAAGTGTTTTTATTATTTTTACATTTTTTAATATTTTTTTTATTACAAAGTTGCAAACGGGACCATTCCTAGGTGCAAATTAAAAGATTTCCTTATTCCCATTAATTTTTATAATTTTCAGTTTAAATGGTTTCTATTTACATAATATATTCACTGCAGGACCAGCCTCATTTCTTAGTCACAACTTAATGCAATTAAAATGTCTATCTGGAAACCTTTGCAAGCGTAGCACCTTTATAGTACCTGACTGAGCAGTTTTAAAAATACTTAATTTGCAGTTTTCCATTGGACAGTCTGATAATAACGTATAGTGTTTTGGGTCCCAATTCTGTAAATGAATAAGAGAAGAAAATCTGTGAAAATCATATCAGTCTTTTGGCATGAGCATGCACAGATTTTGGAATGTGTTGTTGCCGTCAACATCTGGAAGAAAGTAATCCCAGACATATATCTTTATGCCATGTTTCAGTACAGCACCACTGAAAGATCTGACTGGTTTGGGTGAACGGTGAGCAGAAAAAGGTCACTATTTTTCCCTGCAGTCGTGGTGGCCATCGGTGGGACGGATTGTTTGAAAATCACGGTTACCTAAATTGCTTTTTTTCTCCCATAAATCTGAAATATGCATGGTATTCACATTGTAAAGGGATTTTGGCATTAATTGATGGAGGCAGTGTAGCTGCAATGGTATCTTGGATGTCAGTATAATAACAGGAGCTACACAGTTTATATAGATAGATACATATGTTTATAGTGTCTGCTTTCAGAATTAAAGTGTTGATAAACAAATTCTGCAACTTATTACCAGTCAAATTTACTGTGTGGCAGGAATTCTATCTGCAATAACTGCACGTCCCTTTCTGACAACACCAGGAAATTGAGATGCAGACAAAAATAAGGTAAACCAGCGTGCTCAGTTAAGATTTTTGAGATTTGATGATGATGCTGAAAAATCAAGAGTTCTGAAAAACATTCAGAATTCATTTCGAAGTCATAGAATCATAGAATCATAGAATGGCCGAGGCTGGAAGGGACCTTAGAGATCATCTCGTCCAACCTCCCTGTCATGGGCAGGGACGCCACCTCTCGACTAGACCAGGCAACACATGGAGACCTGTCGAATATGCTTCATCAGGAGAAATTCAGTAAATCTGGCTGGGAGAGGCATAAACTAGGGTTTGTTCACAGTAGAAGAATCAAGGTGCACAAAGGGAAGTTGTTAGGGCACCGGGTTAAAACAAGCAATACACAGAGAATTACCTTTTTTGAAAAAGATGTGGTATTACAACTCGATGCTATGGAAGGTACAGAGGCCAAAAAATACAAAGGATTTAAAGATGATTAGCTAAATTCCTAGAAGAAGAAAAAATGTCTCATAGAAGTTGTTAGGAGTCTGTGTGGATTTTTGGTTAAGGAAGCTGTGGGGGGATTTTTGGAGGCTGGGAGGATATGCTGGGTTGCTGAGTTACCTACTCCATTGGTATCTGCAGTTGCTAACTGTGACCTTGGTATTCACTAAGTGAGGAACGGGGTTAGTATCTGTTTAAGGAACCTATCTACTAGTGCTTCCTAGGTAGACATTTCTGTCTGTCCTTACTTCAGCCTCGGAGATAAAATGAAAAACATAGTAGTGAGAATGGAATGTCACGTGTCACCTGGGAGAAGAAAATGTCTGGTTGTCTAACCTCTGCAGCTTCCTTTGTCCACCCCGAGAACTGCTTTCTTCAGTGACTTTTTTCTTGGCCAAGTTGCAATATTCTGTATCTACAGTGCATAGATTGCATCTGTAGCAGCCCTGTTAACTTAGCCTATGCTATTTCTACAAAACCAAAAAGCAATCCTTTCCCCAAACACCTAGAGACCATGAATAGTGTAAGTCATAAAGACTGGACATGTTTGTGGGAGTATAAGGACCCAATGGTCATCAGCATGACAGGTAGTGACCTCAACCCCCCAGCTGACACCTGGACATGATGCCAAGAAAAGGTGAGGTTTGTGGAAATATTTGCAAGCGAAAGCAAGGGGAGCTGTATGGCACTTTCAGCCAGCTACTACAAGGAGGATTGTTTGGAGAAAAAAAAAAAAAAAGGGGGATGTGTGACAGACCTTGCCATTGACAGACTGGTAGGCTGGAGGTGGACTGGCGAAAGACTTAGTCTTAACAAAGGTGAAGACAACACCAGCAAGTTGCTTTGGCTTTTTGTGCCCGAGAAGTTACTTGAGGGATGAAAGAAAAAGGTGATGTGAGGAATTAGGATCTCTGCAAAATCCTTCTTAATGAAAAGAAGCAGAAAAGGTCACATTTGCTTTTACCACAGAAAGACAAGGTGTGGTGATTAAGATGAAGTTTTACATGCATTGCTAAATGTATAGAGATAAAAGATCATATCTAAGATGCAATATGTGAAAGACCGTATTTAAGATTCAATGTCAGACTTCACGGTAGTTTCATTACAAAAGCATGGGTGTGAGCTGGTGCCCACTTAATTGCTGTGAGTGACAGGGTCGCCTCGAGGACTAGAACATCTGAGAAAAGAGGTTATTTGTGGCTGCAGATAAAAACTTACTGTGTGTGGATGCATTGCACTGCAGTTCCATGCATATTCTACCCCAATGGAGCCAATACAGCTTCCAAAGCACTACCCACAGCTGTGTGCTCCACCTTTCCCTGACGCCCAGCTAAACATCTTCGATTCTGTCCCCGATCAATTCTTGATCAAACATTTGGCTGTCTGCATGCCTTCCTGTGCCCAAGAGAAGGGAAAGAAAAGAATGGCTGAGAGTGAGAGAAGTACAGCATTGTCTGAATCAGCAGAGGTCCTGCCTCATGAGAGTGCAAGTGGTTTTTGAACTATGACTTACTGAAAAGACTGAGATTTTAGTCTGAGTGGCAAGAGACGTGTCTGGAGCAGGGTGGTAGAGCTGTGACATCTGCAAAGCAATGAAACCTGGGTTTCTGTTATGGTGCACTTCTTCACCAGGGAAGGTTTCTGAGAGGTGTGAGGGAAAGCGTGCATCAGATCTTGTGGGAAGCACACAGAAAAATGTAGAGAAAGGAATAGGGAAGATCTGTTGAAGGTGCATGAATGCACGGTTGGAGTTGTGGGAGGAAAAGAGGGAGAGGACAGAGTTGTAAAATCTGAGGGATTATTTAACTGTACTTTATTTGCTGGACCACAAGCATGGAAAGCAAGGAACCATATTAATCTCCTGAACCTATTGGTCCTATTCTCCTGAAGCCTCCAAACCCCCTTTTGAGTGTACTTGAAAAGTACTTTGCTGAAACAGTTACTATGTTAAAGTGTATTCTTTTTAGTTTTCTCTTTTTGTAATAGAATCTGCTTTAGCTCATAAAAGAGATTTGGGCTTGTTATTAAATCTAAACACAATAAACCTAAGAAAGTAATCTATTTATGTTTCTTCTTATTAAACAGGGAAAAAAATCCATCATCTGGATTCTAGATAATCCTTGTAACATTTAAAGATCCATTATTTTCAAGATCACTTCTTTCTTTTAATAGAAAAGGATGCTGCCACCAGTGACCTAATCTAAATAAATATCTCCATTGTTTCTTACTGTTAATGATGACTTTAAACATTCTTTTTACCAATTTGTTTTTCCAAAGAGGAAAAAAAAATACTCAGCAACTAAAGACCAGTGGAAGGATTACACGTTTCACCTCTTTCAAGCCTAATTTCTCCTTTTGAAGGGTAATAGTCTCAGATTTCTAATACAACCTAAAAATTGGATTGCTTTGGCCTTCTACCAGAGTATAAAAGAGTTATCATTTAAGATAGGGTGCAACCATGCCGTTGCCCATGCTCCAGTCCTATTGAATTTGGCTGGGGGAGGGGGGACAGTTCTGCCGTGCTGAGCAGCTGCAAAATTGGACCCTCACAATAGAAATTAATCTGGTAGGCAGCCACGAAGAACAAATACCAGGAGCTGGCTTTCTCCACAGTCACACAATGCTTCACCCCCAGCTCTGCTTTGCTTGCTCGATTCCTGGGCGTAGGAGAGCCTGCCCTCCAGTCACTTCAGCGAGCATCTCCTGCGTTCCAGCACCCTGCCCGCACTCAGGAATGATGGAGTCAGCATCCAGAGCGGAGGCAGGCATGCATGAACACCAAAACAAAGCCGGCTTGGTCTACTTTCAGGCCAGATCACTTCGAGACTCTCCTTTCAATAAGGAGACGTGGGCTTTCAGATTTTTAGTCACATTAGCTGCGCTTACTGGCAGTAATAGGGAATTAGGTTTGTCTTCTGCTGGTATTTCATATATACCCACAATTTGCTAAAAAGACCCCTGTCCTCACTCTGCCCTCCCTAAATAATAACAAAAATCTCCCTACATTCTCCAACCCTACTTTACATATTTTTCTCTTCTAGGACATCTGTACTCTGCATACTTTTGCATTCTCCCCTCACCCTTTTCTTCTCAGCTGCTCCATGTTTTTATGTCTCTCAGGAGGGGTTAATTCTTTACAGCTGCGTCCTGCTTGCCAGGAGTCTCACATGTGCAAATTATTAATCTTTTCTATTGCTACAGTAACTCCCAAGGCTTTAAACACCCCCTACCTAAAACTGGCCCTTTTCCAAAAAACTTTTTATATTCCCTCACTAAAAGATAATTTGGTCCCCTGCAGGGTTTGTGCTGTTATTTAGCACAATTGCCTAAGTAGAGTTCCTTATTTCCACATAATAATTTACAAATTGGAATATAATCTAGAAATTTAAACCCCAGAGTATTGAATTTTTCTGGTTGTTGTACAGTTGATATATTAGTTTGGTTTTGCAGTTTGGTTTGTTGTTATTATTATTATTTTTTCAGAAAATGGCATTGTTTTCTTCTGTTTTACTCTTTAAATTCAGTTTTGAATAATGTGTGGAATATGATTGTAATGATAATGACGTGAAATGCAATTTGTAATGTCAGCTGATGAGGCTAGGCTTCCTTTCCGTGAAATACAGAAGCTGATTTTCAAATATGGAATGACTTAACTGAGTAAGTACAGAATGTCCTAAATTTCTGTTTAATCGGAGTCTTAAGTTATTATTTGTTTGACTTGTTTTTTACTTTAGGATATTAACTCAATACAGATTGTGTGTGGTTCCTATCAATAATCAGTTATGGATATATAAATGCATATATTATGTGATTCTAGTTAGATGTAAATGTATGCACAAATAGAAATGCATCCACTAGTTATATACACGTATAATTATATCCATAGGCGTACACACACATTGTTTTGGCCTGGGATGACTTGATGAGCTGGCATTTTTTTCTGTCCTCTCTCTTTAGATGCGTTGTCCTGATTTCATACATATTTCTCAGCTACTGATTGGATATCATTATGACACTTCCAAGCTTCCAAATAAATAATTTATTTTGAAAGTTAGATATGTCATAATAAAGCATTAAGACACTCCAGGCAGTGCATTTCTGGTTGATTATATGCCTCCAGTGGTATTATAAGGCACAGGCAGAGGACTGAGTGATTTTAAACACCTGACAAGTGCAATAATCCCCAAGAACTGCATGGCCTGGAGCATCTTACTGCTGTTATGAAACAGAATTTATAAATAAAAATAAGAAGAACAGCCAAATCTATTTATTTATTGGACATTATGACACTAGTATGACATCACCAAGGACCAATCAGTAACCCTGTTTTACGGCGACTGCTAACAGTCATTTCTAATGTGAACAGTAAACCTAAATGCTTCTAAGAAAATATTAAACAGTTTTGAGTTCAATGTGTGCAAAGGAAATGTAAAGGTGGTTTAGCTGCAATTCAGACACATGATCTGTTTAATATATACAGAAAGTCTCCCTGTAGGCCAATTAAAAAACCTTCCAAACAATGTTGACTATTAATTCACATAGTATTTATAACACAACTGAGTTAAATATTAACATCTCAGATAAGAGCTCTGTAAGGAGGAGAAAGAGATTTCATTGGGACAATAACCAGATATAAATTGTGTTTTGTTCTGTGAAGAAAATTTTAAACAAACCTTTTAACCACAAAGAGGTTATGGGAGATGTAAGAATGCTGCTTGTAGATTATTTTCTCATTAGGAATAAAAATTCCCAGATAAAGAAGTCTAGCTTTGAAAACTGTAATATGTATAACTTGTACAACTGTAGCTGTGTGTGAGGCAGCATATAATGGTAGTATTAAAGCTGTAGTTAAACAAATGCAGTGATAAAGAACAGATATAAAGATGTGGTGGGGTTTGGTTTGGTGTTTTTTTTCCTGATGCTTATGAAAAAAGTAGAACTTCAGAAATGTCATAGCTATCACATTTAGCTGCTGGACATTGAAACTCTTCCCTGTGATTCATAAGCTGAGACTCAACATAATTATAATCAAGAGCATGAGGACAAGCAGTAGTGACTTTCCTTTTTGCATCTGTGTTATCGAAAAATGTGTTCGAGTACAGTGGATCACCCTTAGTAAGAACATGGGATGGCAGTGACAGAAGTAAAAGATACGGAAAAGGTTTTGTGCTACTGTGTTTCAAGTAACATCGATATTGGAGAAAGAGAAATCATTGTGCAATTGAAGACTACTGGGGAGGGATTTTTCAGGTGGTCTGTAACTCGCAGTAGCCCACAATGACTGAGATTGGCCGATTTCTGGAGATCACCCTCCTGCTCAAGCAGGGTCACCCAGAGCAGGTTGCCAGGAGTTGCCTAGTTGAGTTTTGGGTGTCTCCAAGGATGATAACTCCACAACCTCCCTGGGAAACCTCCTCCACGGTTTGACCACTCTCCAAAAAGTGTTTTCTTATGTTTGGATGCAATTTACTTCATTTCAGTTTATTTTCTATTTTTTCTTGTCCTTCTACCAAACACTACTGGGAAGAGTCTGGCTCCATCTTCTGTAGTAGCCCCCCACACCAGGTATTTATACACATTGATAAGACCTACTCAAGCCTTCTCTTCTCCAGGCCTCAGATCTCTCAGCCTCTCCTCACATGAAAGATGCTCTAGCGCCTGAACCATCTTTTTGGCTCTTTTCTGTACTTGCCTCAGTAAGTCTGTATCTTTCCTGTGCCGGGAAGCCTGGGACTGGATGTAGCACTCCGGATATTTCTCATTGAGGCTCAGTAGAGCTGAAGGATCATATTGCTTAATCCGCTGGCAATGTTCCTAATGTAGCCCATGGTGTTGGTGGCCTTCTTTGCTGCAAGGGAGGATTTTTTACTTATATTTATTTTGTTGAGCATGAAGTTTCCGGGATTATTTGTTCACTCACCTTTAAATGGATTGAGATGAAGCTGATCTGCCCTGTTCCCTGGATTCTCTTTCTTCTTCTGTCTTAGAGATAGGAGTGACACTTGCTTTCTTCAGGTCCTTGAGAACACACAGTGACCCTTCAAAGAAAATAGAGAGTGGCCTTGCAATGACAGTTGTCAGGCCCTTCAGCTCTTGTGGATACAACCCATCAGGTCCTGTGGACCTTTGCTTGTTGGTAGAGATGCTTTTGCCCTCCTTGCTCGTGTGAATCCCAGCTGTTCTTAGCAGTCCTTCGTCCTTCTGAGAGAGTTCTATGGCTGTAAAAGCCACAGCCCTTTTGTCAGCTCTAGCCATGCAACCAGTTGTTGACTCAGAGGATCCCTCCACTCCTCCACTAGCCAGTTTCCCTCACTGGCTGAAACGAGGAGAAAACTTCCTGGACACGCACGTCCCTGACCCTCAACCTCAGAACTAGGTAGATATTCAAGAGAGCAGCAGTGAGAAACCTAAGAAGCACGTGAAGAGAAAAAGAGCCATATGTTAGTTATGCTCTTCCCCACTTGGAGTGTGGATTCCGATTTCTCTAAGTCAGACTCAGTAAGTGTAATGGACAACACCGTGTACGTGCCATGCACACATGGCAAAACAGCCACTGTTGACCTCGAGAACGATTTGAACAAGATCTGTCTCTGCAGGCCACCCAGAGCTTAATAGCAGTATTCTGTGCTTGGTTCTCACTTGGATGTTGTGTAACACACAGGGAGATGTGCACACATATAGTTATGATCTTGAACAACACGTCTGCATGATTGTGTTTATAATTTTAAAAAGTGCTACTCGTGTACTGCTTGTAAGAGCAAATGTTTTTTCTAAAGTTTCTGATTAACGGTGAAGAAAAAGATCTGCCTATAGGTGATTCGCGTGGCTATACAACACTGAATTCATTCAGACAACACACTAAAGCAGCCTGCAATCTAAGACCACGGAAACTGCCACGCCAGAGCAGACCAAAGGTCACGATAGCCATGTATCCTGTCTCTAAACGCAGCCAGCACCAGATGCTTCAGAGGAAAGTGTAGCACCTCTATAAAGAGCGTAATGGAGTAGTTTTCCCATGAGGAAAGTTATCTCCCTAACTCTGACATTTCTAGCGTATGTTTTGTACTATGAAAGATTGAGAGCGTTCATTGGCTTGGGATTATTTTTTATGACAGCTACTTCTGTAGTGAAAAATTATCAGAATTTTTTTCCTATTGGCATAAGAAATAATTTTACTTTCTAGCCTGGTTAGCCCATTTTTCCTCCAATCTTTGTAGCCATGTGTTCCTCAGGAGAATTTTATCTTCCATTAAAAAAAAAAAATTATTAATTCTTAAGAATTTCTAAAATCTGCTGTAAGAATACTTTGTCTTTGTTCCATGTAATTCAAAATGGAAACAAAACTAAATTCTGAGATTGCAGAACATATTCCTATCAGTGTGCTTTGTCACAGCTGATAGAATAACAGAAATATATATAACAAAATAAACTCTGTCCTGATAGCATGGAGGTGTTCAGAGAATGTCATTCCCGTGGAAATTCCATCTTCCATGTAAAGTCTTCTAGTTTTCAGGGCCTGGTTCCTTAGCAATCTGTGGGCAAAGATGAGATATTTAATCTATCTTTCCATAACAGCAAATCATCATCTGAATTTAAAATTCAAGTGTGTAGAAGGCTTTTTGCATTATTTCATTCTGCTCAGCACTGGAGCTTCAAAGTCTTATGGAGATGGTCCCATATCTCCCTGTACAGGGCTGTGTTAGTGCAGATGTTAGGATTGTCCTCATATTTGATGTTAACATCTCCCCGCGTATATACAAACATGCACTCACTCAATTTTCTTAGCTTTTCCCAGCCCGTATCATCCAATTAATTCCTTCACAGTCTACATTCCTCATAATGAGGATGGCCAACACAGACAGTGTGCCGGCAAGCTTTTCTGCTCTGAAAGTCCATCGCTACTGCAGTGTACCCGTTCAGCGCTGTGAAATAATCCCTGGCTCTTGTTTTACCCTTCCCTTGGGGTACCTGCTCCACTGAATGACCCCATCGTGCTTGGTGCATTGAGAGTTTGAAACTAGCTGCTAACTACTGTGGATGCATTTCCTGACCTTACTGGTGGGAATTGAACCAAAGTCTCTCAAGTGCTGTAGGATCTAATTAATATGCATCTTATTCCAGGAAAGACTCATTACTTTATAGATATTTATATAAGGGGTATGCCTGCTATAATGGTTAATAACTATGAATAAAGTTCCATTTCTGATAGAGGAATAAAGCTTTTGTTTAGATATGGATTTTTAGTTTTATTAAAAAAAATTAGAAAGTATGATTATGATAATTGGGTGAGGGTTCCAAATGGTCACACAAAGTTTTTATTCTTGCCTTGAGTACTAGCTGGAATCGCCGCTCCTTCCTTACCTATAATTTAAAAGACGAGCAGGGAGGAACTAATTTAAGAATTAATTCAAAGCGTCAGCAAAAGATCCAGATAGAGTCTGTGCTGGGTATGGAAATCTTCTGGTGTACAAGGAAGTGAAATGAGTGATGTGTGACAAGGTTCTGAAATAATAAGTATAAGCTACATCCTGTTGTTTTTAAACTGAGGAAAGGTTTGCCCTAGTCACACAGGCTAGATATTAATCTGGTCTCCCCTGTCTTTTGAGAGGTGTGAATGTTTATTTAGATCTTTTTGAAAACTAGGCTGGCACATAGCTTTTATTGAGGTTAAACTTTTTGGCAACATTATAAGACCTTAAGTCCCAGAAGGAATTAGCCTGCTGGTGCTGCAGAAGGGGCAAAGCCCAGCGGCCAGGCAGACCGGGCACCTGCATTTACTCCCTGTCAGGTTCAGCTCAACAGGTAGAAATGACAAAATAACAGCAATGCTTCAAAGCCAGCTGGTTCCAAAGCAATTTTGGAGACTTGGGATTTTTGGACAACCAAATTTTAGAGCTTATTCCTGTTGCATGTAACACTTCTCAAATCACTTCTCAAATCAATAGAACTGAAGCATTCCACGTTGATCAAATATGCTTTTACTGTAACATTTTAACATGAATTTAGTTTCTATTAAGACTTCTATGAAGTTCAGTTTTGCTGAGTTGCCTCTGTAGAAAATGGTAAGAATCAGAGATAATGCAAATGTTGGCCACAGCCCTGCAATGCTTACTGCTTGGTGTCATTCTGCTGCAATTGCATAGGTTCGTTTACCACTGTGTGAAAGGAATGGTTTTGGCCACTTCAGAGGACAGTGATAGTTCTTCCCTATCTCATTCCACAGGAGCAGAAGTCTCAGAGAGCTGTGTGCAATTTTGCGCCATCTTTACCTATGTGGAGCATCATTGCCTACATACAAACATGATGTGTAAATTCAAGAGACAGTCCACAGTAGCCCTGAGCATATGTGTCGAGGTATGTAAGATGGAAACTTCCATATTCATTTTAATATTAATTTAAAAATTATATTATCTATCTCTCTACAACTCATACAGTTATCTGAAGGAGGGAGGACTTGGGAAGAAGAAAACAAGCCAGGAATTGAATGTTTAATGGAGATTTTGATTCTAAAACCATGTATATCTTAAAAAAATACCTTTCTAGTAATCTGGTGTTCTTACAGAGCACAGTTTGATGTAGTAAGGGCGACTCAGGACTATTGATTTTGTAGGTGGAAGTTAGTTGTCTACTTTGGAAGTGAAGCTTGGAGCATTCTACATCTGTCTGTACTGTACAAGCCAGCAGTACTGCAGTTTTGGTAAGCTGTGTTAGTTGTAAATACCTATTCTGGGGATGACAGTTTCAGGGGTGCTGTGTCTTCTGTTGTGAGGCTGTGCCAACCTGGGCTGCTGAAGAGTTTTTCTTCACTGTCTCCTCCTTTTCTCGGTTGGCCGTATTCCAGTTTATGCTGAAACCTTTTCCTGCCTCTGTTCATGGTAATCCACAGCAATAACAAGAGTAAATGGGAATGGGTCAGATCACTTCTAATAGCTGCATGGTGGTGAAATCGTAGAGAGTGCCTCTCCTACTCATCCCAATACACACACGCATCTGCATATGCGTGTACTTCGTGAGATGCTCAGTGTGGGTCAGTGTCACAGGGTTGAATGGACAGATATTGCAGTCAGTACCTGAAGAGCTACCTGGTTTATAGCTTTAGGTTATCTACGCTCAGCTATTGGAAAGTTATAGCTATATGCTGTGAAGTAAAAATAGGAACATGAGAACTTTAGATGTGGGCCTGTTGGGTCAGGTTAGGACTCATCTAGTCCAGTATCATGCTTCTGAGAGTGGATACTTAGTCAGACAAAGGCAGTATGTTGGTAGCGCTTGTGCTCCTCAGCCTCCAACAATTTCAGCTCAGGGTGTTTCCTGAGCTAGATGTGCTTTTTGCAGTAAACTTCAAAGAATGACTTCTCTGTGCTCTTGCCCAGTCTCCCCTTATGACCTCTCCACATGCCTGGCAGCCACTGGCAGTGAGTTACACAGATTTGCTTAGCAGTGCTCAAACTTTCTTTCTTTACTGGGTTTTAATTTTTGTCTCCTACATTTCTGCACTAGAAGAGTTGGTCAACAACTGATGTTGTGGGAAGCAATGCCGTTTCACTCTTTTCTGGCTGCTCATGGATAGTCTTGTCCATTCTCTCTTGGCTCTTTTTTCCAAGCTGAAGGTGTCCTTGCATATCCAGTTAGTTGTACAGGTATACATGACCTTTGTTGGCCCGCTCCAGTTTGATCATATTCTTTTTGAAATGAGACCAGAGCTGTAGGACTATTCAAAGTGCAAGTGAATCACAGATCTCTTCAAAGGCTTCCTTATTAGAAAATAATAATTGTTTATTTGCTGCTTTGACTAATAACAAGCACTGACCTAATTCTTCCTTGGATCTATCGTGTATTCTTATTACTGAATTACAATTGTCATTTCAGAACATACTTACTCCTATTTTCCTGTGTGCATCGGTCTTTCTTTATTCATAGTGAATTTTGTCTACCGTTTTATTGACCAGCCGTGCAGCCTTGCAAGGTCCTCCCTCCAATTCTTGGCTTTCAAGTGTTTGTTCTCAACACCCTGTATTACATAAATGCAGGACTGTGTTTTGACTGGATGTGGGTAGTATAGAAGTTATTTAGAGGACGTTATTTAGAATATGATTTTCTTGTGTACAACTTTTTCTTCATACGTGACCAATCACTTTCAGCTTGGGCTAGCTACAGCCGACACTTTACAGGTGAGAAACTTCAGAATAGGATCTGCCATGTTTACTCAATAAGTGAGAGAAAGTTCTTTTTCTTCTGTGGCCAGTCAGTATCAGTCTCAGGGCTGAGTGTCACCTGGCATTTACATTGTAAAATTCTATATTTGTTTAAAAAGCAGACCTGGGTATTTTTGGTATGAAAGTACTGTTTCAGCCATTTCTGTGCACTTCCAATCACTTTTTTTTAGTTAGGGATGACATCACTTCATTAACAATAACAAATTGGAGACTGTCTTTGGAGTATAGCATAAACCCGTCTATGGAAAGGGGGGAGTATTTCACCCCTAGGTATTCAGTGGTGATTAGATCTCATTACAGAGTGCCTTAAGTGAAATGATTTGGAGCTCTGCATTCCTCTGTTTTCCAAACCCTTAAATTTTGTGTCACAAAACCCACTAGATATGTAGGGACTTAACACTCCCTCTACAGAGAGTGAAGCCTTTAAGGGACACACTATTTGAATTACCTTTCCATCTCTAGTACTGGTTATCAGCAGGCTTATATGCAGCAGTGTGACTTGCCTTCACTCATTATCCCTTTTACAAGAATTCGCAGAGGATTTCAGTTTTCACTGTTGTCAGGTTGGCACCTTTTGCCGAGTACTAAATTCACCATAAAAAAAAAAACAACCCATGTCTGCACATTCAAGGTTCTATTCATGAATGAGTAACACCTCATTTGCACTTGAATTTCATTCAGGTTAAATGGAAACATTGTGCAATGCTGTGGAATTTACACAAATTTTATATCCTTGAATACAGATTGCTGGTAATGAAATGAACACTTTGTTGTGCATATTAAAGATGCCCAGAAGCCAAAAGAGGATGGAGAATAAGAGAAAAAAGGATCAGAGCTGTCCTGAATGAGTAAAGTACCCTTACAGAGAAGTGGGAAAGGGAAAAATAAAAACAACTTTGTAATGTGTAGATGTTTCCCAGCTCAGCCCTAGGAGCAAGTAAAACTTGGGCTTTTGACGCTTACTGGATCTGCTTGCAGACCCGAGGTTTTCATCTGTCTAGGCATTTGTGACATTTGTGTGGGAATCTGTACTCATCTAAACTGAGTCTCCCACTTCTCATTTGAATTTTGTGTTTCTAGACAATTGCTGAAGGAGCTATCTCCTATCAAGCTTTCTAGTTATTCTCCTTTCACGTGTCTTAGTGATTTGAGGGATATTAGGGGAGGAGAATTCATGAGACTGGAATTTGGAATTTGACTCAAACCCAACTTTATTGTCATTGGGATGTCTGAAGCACTATGACTTGCAAGTCATACAACTATGCAAGCGTTAAGCAGGGGGGAAACCATTGTACAAGCTTTTTCTCATGAGATTGTCTTCCTTTCCCTTGACTCGTTTGACCCCAGGCAGAGCAGCTCACCAATTTGTGACACAGATCCATACGTGTGACAGGACTACGAATAGTCATAACTGCATGATCTTGTTCTGAAGTTTCTTCGGAGTTGCAGTTAGATGCATATGGTCTAGAGGAAAATATTTTAGGAGATACTATGAAATCCCATTGTTACGTTCCACATAACCTTACGTGAAAGCATTTGTCAACAGCCTGTAGAAGGTAAAATCTCATTGCCTATAAGAATGGAGGCTACTTCTAAGGCGTTTTAAGGTGAGTAGCAATCCTATGCTCCACCTGCAGAAGCTTTGTCCAGTGACACACCTGCCCGTGTGCCCAAATGTGGTTTTGGGTTACGGCAAGCTTCAGGTATGCTTGTCCTACTTGACAGAGATCCTGGCTAAAAACCCAGAAGTTAACCAACTGTTAAGTTTTTCTAGTGATTGTAAGTATCTGAAATCACACTTAACCCACTGGAAAGAGCTAGTCATTGGTGATTATTATTCCAATTGAACTTCCTTGCAATACATGGAAGTTTTAACATCTCAGAAACTAATGCAAGGTGCATTTGACACAAATACAAACTAACAAAAGAGAAATCAGGGAAATGTTTAAGAATATTTTTACTCATTTGAACATTTATCCTCTCTCTTCACTCCACACCAAGTCTTTTTTCCATGATACACAATACATCCAATTTTCTCTCTTCACCGGTTAACATATCTGTGAATTATTGTGTAGGAAGAAAAAAAATTTGCTATTTGAATACCAACCCACAATAGACAAAGTCTAGGTTCTGGTATGCACTCAGGGGACAGGTACTTTTTCCACCTTTCAGAGGTCAACAGTCAACAGTATGAATTTAAGGAATATAAATGTGTATAATAAATCCTCCTTTATTCATTAGGGTTTTTTAAATTTAAATTTCCCTGCAGAAATTGATCTGAGTTGAAATTTTAATTTCAACAGGGCTGTCTGGAAAAGCAAATCTGAAAAAAGAGGCTGTCATAAGCTGTATATCGTTGTTACAAATGCATATAAACAAGATTTGAGTTTAGAAGTCTGGGTGCTGTAGGTGCAAAAATACCAAAATGAGTTGTGCTCTGTGGAGGAAACATGTCAGGCACATAATCCTGTTTTCTTTTGAAGTTTCTTTCTTCAGGAATATTAAACAAATAGACTGTAAATTGTTGGAATTACCATGCACTATTGAGCAGCACCCTTATAAGGAAAACAAGCATTGAAGAACATATACATGACCCCAGAAATCTCTACAAATTGCTTTTTAAACAACCCTGAAACATTTAGCTCAGCTGCATTAAAAGCAGAAAAAATAATAACAGGACAAAATATCAATACATAAAGTTTTCAGTTATTTTTTTTTCCATAGAGATTTTATATTCTGGCAGTCCTATCATGGTTACCAGTTTGTTAATGTTTAAAACCCAATGACTTGATAAGCTTTCACACCTGAAGAGTTATATGGGGAGTTATATGTTTCCAGGTACCTTCCTATATCAAGGAAAAGAATAATAATCAAAGCAGAAAGAATAATAACAGGAAAAAACATCAATACATAAAGTTTTCAATCATTTTTTTTTTCCATAGAGATTTTATATTCTGGCAGTCCTATCATGGTTACCAGTTTGTTAATGTTTAAAACCCAATGACTTGATAAGCTTTCACACCTGAAGAGTTATATGGGGAGTTATATGTTTCCAGGTACCTTCCTATATCAAGGAAAAGAATAATAATCAGCCAAAGCTCAGGTTACCAGCTTCCTCTGTCGTGGTGTGTAGGGCGACTTCGCTCCATGGTGATGCAACATTGCATCGATTTATATCAAAGCAAGCAAACTTCAAGCTGAAATTGCGAAAAATATAGGGAAGGTCAGTGATAGGAACTCAAGTTGAAGGGAAGCCCACTATGAACACTACAAAGCTGAGAATGTTTCCTTAGTCTTTGATTTCTTATTTTTGAAGGCTTGTAATGGAGACAGGAGGTAACCTAAACCAATCAGGGAATGCTTTAACAGAGATGTCATGTATTTGAATTTCTGCTACAGCTTTATACTATCTATACATTCCTTCGCTTCAACAAAAGACAGAAAGCTATTGCAGATAAAGTTAAGGTTTCTAGAGGATAATCATGTTAGAAAGTGATGATGAAGTGTTGCAGTCATCTACCTGTCTACAGTCACAGGCAGATATTAATGATAGTGGAAAAATCAGTGAATGGTAATATTAGATGAAGAAAGTCCAGCAACTTAGATGTTAAAAAACACTGGCTGGAATTACTCAAGACTTCATTACTTAGCAGAGGGCTATAACACAGATGGAAGAAAAAGACCTGCTCTTTTCTTTCTGATTTTGCCATGCTTGAAAAGTTGGACAAGCAAAAGGATTGTCCAGCCTCTTGATCCTCTTAGACCAATTCTGTTCTTGAAAAGTTACACGTTTGTGCCTAAGGACCAAAGGGCTGTGGGTTAGAACAAACAAAAGAACAATAACATTTTCTAAGGGCAGTTTCATGATCTGGGGCCCTTGTTTCCAGTCTTTGCCTTAACCAAATGAGAGTAGCAAAATTTGATGTGCTGGAAACAATAGCAGGCAGGAAAAGGAGAGGAGCCATGTAGCCACCACCTCCTCCAGTCAGCCTGTGTGGACCAGTTCAGCTGTCAGGGACAGCTTCTTCTTACTAGCCCCTTGACTATTTGACATGTCAAGTTCTTTTATACCTTGCCTCAGTTTCCACCTTTTCTATGATTTACTACTCAGTCATTCTCTTTATATCAAGGCAATATCACTGAAACTCCCCTGACATCATCTTGTAGAAGGTATCTGAAGCTTGGTGAAGCCCCAATTTTCTCTCTTGACTAGCTGATCCTTTTCAGAGCTATCATCTATTAGCTTTTTTCCTCTGAAATTATTCACTTTTAAAGTTCCTTCTCTCTGAACAAGCCATCAGACACTCAAGCGCCCAAGGAATAGCAGTAAGCTGCTTTTTCTTATTCTAGTATCACTGTCTGTGTGTTGTAAAAATCAGGTAGTGGAGAGGAGTTAGACAGTGGAGGGAACCCTAAAAAATCTTATTTTCAGTGGAGAATGGTATGAGACTATGGCATGTATTTATTAATATACACCTTAACTAACGGAATTTGTGTTTAACAGGGGGTATAACAATGCTTAACAGTGATTCCACTATACTCAGGATTTTATACTAGAACTGAGTAACTAAGCAGAGTATGTCAGTAATGAGTACGTGAATTTTAAAATTCACTTTTCACCTAGCACTCTTTTCACATGTTCTCAAGAGGGCTAAGAAGAACAGAGTCGCCAATTTCACTTTTTTTTTTTTCATTCAAAGGCATAAGAGAGAATTTTGTTGAACCCTTTAACAAAAAGCATTCTTAGGACTAAGTATTGTGATTATTGAAAGCTGAGGTGGCTGTTTGAAATTGAAATGAAGATTCTGAGTTATTTAATGGTACTCTTTAGTAGCAGTTCCTTTTTATTCGCTACCAATCTTAATATTTACCTCTATTCAGTCTTTTGAATGATGTGATAAATTCTTGCAACTTTATTTTTAAAACACAAGTGAGCTTTTTTCATACCTTTTATCCTCTGTGGAGTCATTTGCCTTACAGGATTCCTATTAGTGTGACTTCTTGTGTCTTCAATATACACTGTTTCTACGAAGTTCCAAGCAATTGGTCCTGTCAATATTATTTCGGGGTTTGTTGGTTTCAGGAAACAGAGTCATCGCTGCAAGAGCATTATTGGTATGTTCATTAGGAGACATAAATGTGCTTTATATCTCTATTTAAAGTGCTCTGTGATGAACCTGTCAGTACAGTACTTTCAGAATAGCATCAGAGCACTAAAATAATAATAGGGAAAACAGCAGTATCACCTTTGTCCTTTCTAACAGCAGTGTTGCTGCAAACATTAAAAAGGCAGGGACGTGGGAAATACTGCTCATGCTGTAGCATCACAGCTGTTGGCAGAGGGGCACAAGAGTTCCTGGGGGAGCCAGGCAGCAGCAGGCCTGGAAATGCTGTGCTACAACCACCATGGAAAAGAACTAGCCTAGCTCAAAATCCATCAGCCTGTCTTTAAAAGCCACCAGGAGAAGGCCAGGAGTCACCACTGAAAGGAGATGGGAAAAGGCAGCAAAGCCAGTATAGGCAGATGAAGGGTTTGCAAGGTAACATAAGAAGTACAATTACCAGCTCTTGACATTGCTAACTAGAAAGATTTGGAGCAGATAAAAAAGAGATATTTTTAATGTTATTGAAATACAGCAGAATAGGAAGGATATGTTGGGGAGATACTTCTTTGTCACCTTTAGCGTAGTTAACATGTCTGGGAAAGGGGATGCTGGCGAGTCAGGGAAAGGGTGGGGGAACTGTGACGGTCCTTCCCGATAGAAGGAAAGTCAGAGGCCAGTGCCGCAGCCTGTCTCCATGTGGTCCTCTCAGCTCACACCCACAGCAAACACCTGCTGAGAAAAACAGGACCTTCTGGGAGCAGCGTGCACACCGGGCAGTCCACGAGCTGATGGCTCGAGTGATGGGAACATATGGGGCTTTTAATCGCGTCTAATAACAACCCAGCTGCCAAAGGCAAGCAAGTGGACAGGAACGTGAATCCTCTCCACCCTGCATTGTTGTGGAGCTAACTGTTGACTTCCATGCTAACAGAGCCAAAAACAGCAGACTCGGTTTTAAAATGTGGTTCTAAGGCATAACAGCATATTTGTTTTTTGTTTTTTAATAGCAGTTCTAGGAAAGCTGATCCTTTATGGAATACTTTTCTAAAATGAAAAAAGCATAAATATTTTTCTTCCAAATAAATGCACAATTGAATTTCATCAAACAGGATCCTTGTAAAAATAATTATGAAAATACATGATAGCTGAGCATGAACAAAACTTCCCTTGTTTGCCTGAATTAGAAAAAGGATGATTAATGGTAATAAGCGTGTTACATTACTCATTTGTCAAAAAAGATCAATAATGTTAAATACCCCAGGAACGTCACAAAGCTGTCACCAATGCTGTGCAAGTTTTATGAACAATTCTAGTGGAAAACTTCTATTGAAATGACCACCCCCTCCGCTACACACACAGAGATCTGCCTCCTGCTGTCCCCTCTATCCCCGCTTGGTGCTGAGGAACGACCCCTCTAATAGGGAAGAAAAATAAATCTAGAAAATAAGGATGGTGATGTTTTTTGTGCTGTAATTTGGTTTATTTTGCAATTCAGATGATTTCACAGGTCCAAATGTAGATTCAATTAGGCAAATGTAAATCCCCAGGAGAGGGGTGGGGAAGGGTGGCTACCATGGTGCCGTGGAGGGGACCGGGGGTCTGTGCTGGAGGGGCGCTCACCTCTGCCGGCCCTGCTGCCGCCTAAGGAGAGCAGGACACAGCCCATGAGGAGAGGCCAGAGTGTTGCTTGTGGCAACAATCTCTCCCCTTAGCTGTTCTGTAATTATTTCAGTTTTTTTGTTTCTGTGTGATGCAATGCAAATTCCTGGAGGCAGTAGTATCTGCCATCAAGGACCAATTAGTGGTCAGCTCGGGAGAATGCACGAGGCTGTATCCAGTTGTCACTGAGACAGATCTAGGGGTGGTTTATAATATGAGCAGAGATTGCTTTTTCCATCAAGAGTCTTGAGTTATGGGGAAACGGTGACATAATAGAGCCTACTTAGTAGTTTAAAACCAAATACTTATAATTCATAGTACTTATTTAAACTCTGACAAGTAATCTTCTAGAAAACCTTTTTAGAATTACAATAACATCTACATTCTGTAGGTTCAAGAAGGCCAGATTCTCTTAGTTTGTATAGGAGAGTGGAACACAGACTGTATTTTCACTGATTCCTCCTCCGATCCTGAGTGAGTTAATTTAACCTTCCCTTGGCTCTCTTTTCCCACCTACAAATTACATACATTGTTGTTTAAGTACCTTGGAGAGATATTTCAAGTTTTAATTAGTGTTTGTAAAATGCTTTGGGTTACTTGGATCAAAGTGTGATTTATTATTCGGTAATGTATATTACTATGTGGTAGGTGTACACAAGTACATGCTGCAAAGTGGGGTGTCAGCGAATACACTCATTTGTACTTTGTTATCTGTTTACATAATGTGAGTTTTTAAGATTCATTTTCTTTGGTTTCCTTTCCAACAAGTTTGATTAGAAGTGTTTTGATTTTTCACAGCCTTGACTTTAATACATATTGTATTGCATTTTTACATGAAAAAAAATCTAATCCTATGAAGGGAAGAGAGAACTAGTGCTCTGAATTGGACTACTCTATTTTTTTTTTTCTTGATCTTGTATTGTGTATGAACACAAATGTATGCATATCGTATTGACTTAAGGGCATCCTAGGATATGAGATTTTAGTTCTAGATTGTGATTTGAGGAGAGTATGCCAGTGCAAATCACATCCAAAGACGTGGTGACAAACTTTCATCCCATATGCCAGGACCCAGGAAGCTGGAGTGCATGGGAACTTAGGACTGTTCAGGAAAAGCAAATGTACCCTTCTAAAGGGATTTTCTTTAACTGATCCCCTGTGAGTAAGACCAAGAGACTGGAACAAGCCAAAGATTGTATCTATATTCTCAGAGAGATAATTCACCAGTAGGCATGTCTCCTAACTGAGTATTCGGGCTTTGAATTAATCAATTTTGTTTACATTCTCTTAACATGAGCAGATTTCTCTGCAAGTTGATTCAACTGCAGATGTGATTCCACATGCTGAGAATGACAGTCAGACCAAGCAAGAAAGCCTTTTTGAGGTTCACTGCAGTACAAACTCACTGTTCCAAAGGTATTTGGAAAGCCTGAGTCAGACAGGCAAATGTGTGTTATCACCAACAGCGCCACTCAGGTCCATTTTATGCACTTACACCGTGATTTCTTTTAATTTCTGTCCTGTCCATTGGCAGGTTTATTCCCTGTGACTCTCCTCCTGAGCCCAGCTCTTTGTTACTGAGAAGTCAGTGGAAAGAGCCAGGAGAGGATAACCCTACGTTGTTAGCTCTTAAAGGCAAAAAAAAGCTGTCAGAAATGTGCAGGCTGGAAGGGCAGAGTAGGATATCCAACAGTGGAAAATGTACAGAACAAACCCTCCTGGAGGAGGCAAACAGGGAATTGCTAAAAGGGAAACTTGTGTGAGAAAAACCCAGGGTTCAGGGAAGCTGTGAAAACTCAAGTGATGGGGGAAAGAGCTCCTCTGCCTTGTGTGATACTGTGAGTGGACTTGCCTTTGGTCAAGCTGAGATATCAAACATCAAGTTAAGAAAAGGAAAAATAACACTAAACTGCAAGGGTGCAAATGCAATCTCCTTTTTTATGATGAAGTGGTGATAATATGACAAAGCACAGGAAAGCTCTGAAGAGGCTGCATAGACTTAAGTTGGTGCTTGCTGGAGCTGCAATTCCATACCCCTATACTTTAGAGTATGTAAAGTCTGTAGCAATATAATTATAGAAAACTAGGAGTTGAAGTAATTACTTTTGTTACTAGAATTAGATCAGCTGCATGATTTTGACAGAGCTTTAACTGAATGGATGACCTGTATTAAAAAAAAAAAAGAAAAAGGAAGGAGCGAAATTGCTGGATAATATTGACTGCAAGATAGATCTGAATTTAAGTGCAGATTCTTATAGATGAATTTCAATAACTATGTATTTATTGAAATATATATGTGTAAGTATACAAGACATACCCCTGTGTGTCTCACAATACATTTATAAATATCTGTCTCACTTTCATAAAACATACAAAAATAAGTGATTAACAGTAGGTTGAAACAAAGATGACACTGGTAAATTAGAGTGGTAATTCACTATGTTTTAAGACTTGAACTAATTCTTGCACAAGGAGCTAATTCATTAAATGAAAAAAAAAAAAAGAATTGCTCGGGAGAGCAGTGAGGTCTGTAATAATCTGTTTTCTCTTTCTTTCCTGTCTCTAAGATTTCACTTTTCCATGTCACCCTAAAGAGTGGACACAAAAGACATTTTCTTGAAAGGTGAGAAATAAAATATATGTCTTTACTTGAAGTGGCTCCACACAACACTGGCTCTTGAGTCTGATTTTCTTGCCTGTCTATGTATGGCCCTCTCTCAGTTCCTCTGCTATTGTGTTCAATGTCACTTCTGCTGAAGGGAAGTGGCGGAAGCATCACTTTATCCGAACATCTTCAGATTTTGGAGGCAGGTCTGAACCTGAAAAGAGATTGATTCTCACAGAAAATCCTGCTGCTGGGCAAGGGGATGGAAAAGGATCTTCTTACAGGAGTTAGCGGCCCTCACTGAGAGGACTTTATACTAGAATCGAATTGGAAAGGGGAACAAACCCAGGACTGCTAGGGATAAGACTTGGGGTGACATACTGGTGTTGAAGGCGATATCTATATTGCAGCTCAAGTGCATATATGCCAATGCCTGTAGCATGGGCAATAAACAGGAGTTAGAACCTATTGTGGGCCAGGGAAATGATGATATAATTGCCATCACAGAAACGTGGTGGGATGATTCGCATAGTTAGAGTGCTGCAATGGATGGCTACAGGCTCTTTGGAAGGAGTAGGCAAGGAAAGAGAAGTAATGGGGTAGTGTTGTATATTAAGGAGTGTTTTGACTGCCTAGAATTCAATGTTAGACACATCAAGGTAGAATGTTTATAGGTAAGGATAAAGTGGAAGGCCAATGAGGCTGATATCCTAGTAGGAGTCCGCTACAGACCACCCGTCCAGGATAAAGACACTGACGAGGCATTCTTTCAGTGATTTAGAGAGGTCTCCCATTCACTAGCCCTTGTTCTCATGGGGGATTTCAATTTACCAGATGTCTGCTGGAAGTACAACACAGCAGAAAAAGGACAGTCCAGGAGGTTTCTGGAATGTACCTGTTGCAACTGGTAAGTGAGCCTACCAGGGGTAGTGCCCTGCTAGACCTACTGTTTGTGAACAAGGAAGAGCTGGTGGAAGATGTGGTCATTGGAGGTCATCCTTGGCACAACAGCCTTGAATATGATGGAATTTTCAATACGTGGTGAAGTTAGGTGGGTTGTCAGCAAAACCTCTACCTTGGACTTTGGTCTATTCAGGACGCTGGTTTGGAGAGTCCTTTGGGAAGCAGCCCTCAGAAGCAAAGGGCCCCAGGAAGGCTAGATTTACTATAAGTATGAAATTGTGAAGGCAGAGGAGCAGGCTGTCCCTATGTGCTGAAAAATGAGACGGTGGGAAAGAAGACTGGCCTGGGTGAGCAGGGAGTTTTGGCAAGAACTCCGAAAAAAAAATCAACAATGTATCAATTTTGGAAAAAGGGGCAAGTGAATCAGGAAGTGTTTAAGGATATTGTAAGGTCATGTAGAAAGAGAATTAGAGATGTGAAAGCTCAGTTAGAACTCAGTCTGGCTGTCTCTGTTAAGGATAATAAAAAGTGCTTTTATAAATACATTAATAACAAAAGGAGGATCAGGGAAAATCTTCATTCCTTATTGCATGAGAGGGGGAACATAGTAACAGAGGACAAGGAAAAAGCTGAGGTACTTAATACCTTCTTTGCCTCAGTCTTTAACGAAAAGACTGGCTATCTTCAGGGCAACTGGGGTCCTGAGTTGGTAGACAAGGGATGGGGACCAGAACACCTCTCCTGTAATCCAGGAGGAAGTAGTTAGTGACCTGCTGTGCCACTGAGATCCCAACAAGTCCATAGGCCTGGATGAGATTCATCCTAGGGTACTGAAGGAGCTGGCTAAGCCACTCTCTATCATTTGTCACTGCTCCTGGATAACTGGGGAGGTCCCAGATGACTGGAGGTTGGCCAACGCGACGCCCATCCGTAAGAAGGGCCAGAAGGAGGATCTAGGGAACTATAGGCCTCTTGGCCTGACCTAGGTGCCTGGAAAGGTTGTGGAGCAGATCATCCTGAGTGCCATCAAGTGGCATGTAGAAGACAACCAGGGGATCAGACCCAGCCAACATGGATTTCG